>NC_079498.1:9238686-9384037 GCF_030052815.1 Hevea brasiliensis
TATATTTTTTAATCTGAATGGCATAACCTTATAGCAACACAGTCTTGAGTCTGTAATAAAAGCAGTCTTTTTCTCATCATTGAGTTCCATCTTAATTTGGTGATATCCTGAAATAACATTGACAAAGGAGCTTACACCATGTCCTGCAGTTGAATCTTCTAACCGATCTATTGTGGACAAAGGAAAATGGTCCCTGGGATAAGCTCAATTAAGGTCGATAAAATCAATACACATTTGCCACTTGCTGTTGGAGGTCCTAACCAATACCACATTAGCTACCCAAGTGGGATACTTAACTTCCCTAATCAATCCAGCTTTTAACAACTTATTTACCTCATCTCTGACCACTTGCTGCATATCTGTGGCGATCCATCAAATTTTTTTTTTTGCCAAGCTAGCTTGAAGGTCAGATCCACGTTCAAACTATGCATCATCACAGAGGGATTGACTCCTCTTACTTGCTCTAGACTTCAAGCAAAAGTGTCAACACGCTTTCTTAAGATTTTAATGATTGCCTCCCTATCTGGTCCCTTAAGAACGGTATTGAGATTAATGCACTTTCCTGGGAAACTATACATCCTTAACTTTATCAACTAGCTCTAATGAGATATGGGAGTCCAGCTTTTCTAAGAGATTAATAGGGAAATTAGTCCTGGTAGCCACTTTGGCGGACTGCAGCTGACTGCTGACTTCCCTGAACTGCAACAACTCCCACTATTGCAGGCAACTTCATGCAAAGACAATCCATGTTAATCAAAATCTAATTACTATATAAAATAGGCCTTTTCAATATTACATTATAGGACAAAGGAGTGTCAACAACTACAAAATTAGCATAAATGTTCCTTCGGAAGGCACCAACACCTAACCCCACAGTGAGCTTATTTGTTCTTACCATTAGGACTATTTTATCTCCCAATCCAACCAGAGGATAAGCTACCTTTAAGAGATCCTTCTTTTGTAATCCAAGCTTTTCATATACCTCAAGAGTGATCAGATTCACCGAAATTCTAGTATCTACCTGTTCAACAAAATATTTACCACCAAAGGGTCAAAATGGGGATGTTTTATGTGCTCCTAGTCTTCTGTGTTGAAAGTGATTGGATCTAAACATGAAGTTTCTTTTTCCACTAAAAGGACTTTTAATCTTTCATTGTTGTCTACGATCTTTTTCTGTGATACGTGCAATCATTTGGTCCTCTTGCAATGACATTAATAATGCCCATCGGTTCTTCCTCAGTAGCTTTGTTCGACTCCTTATTTGCTGAAGCCTCATTTCGCCTACTTCGTGAATGATCATCTCTGGCAAATTCTTTCAAGCTGCCATCTCTAACTAGCCACTCAATCTCATCCTTAAGTTGCCTGCACTCATCAATGGTATGACCATGATCACCATCAATGCAAAAATACTTAGACCGATCTCTTCTTCTAGCACTCTCAAGTTTGAGCTTGCATGGCCACTTAATATCCTGACCTGTCTTCTAGATCCACATGAATAGCTTTGCCCTAGACTCATTGAGAGGTGTGTAAGTGCGATAGCACTCCTTCCCATTCATAATCACGATCCCAATTATTAGATCACCTATCACCACCGTAGCTCCTCTTCTCATACCTCTTGTCATTATTTTGTGGAGATCGCCTCCTGTCTCTTAGGGTCGTTCACTCGTTATTAAGCCTGATATATTTTTAAGCTCATTCCATTATCTGCTGATAATCTCATGCTGGATTTTTAATCAAGGAATCAATAAATTTCACATTCCTGGCCCCTTTTTTAATCAGCTCACACGCTATTTCATTATTGAGATTCTCTATTTGGATAGCCTTAGTGTTAAATCTGGAGATATAATCTCGAAGGGATTCCCCCTCCATTTGCCAAACTTTCTTGAGGTCAAAAGATAGCTTTCTTGGTTGAATATTACTAACAAATTTGTCCAGGAATGAACTTGTCAGTTAATCAAAGCTTTCAACTGATCCCACCAGGAGTCGTAGATACCATTTTTGGGCAAGTCCTATTAAGGTGGTCAAAAAGACCTTGCACAAAATATAACTATTAAAGTTTTATAATAGCATAGTGGTACGAAAATTTGTAAGTTGACTTTTAGGATCAGTGATGCTATTATATTTATCTAAAATTGGCAATTTAAATTTTGGTGGAAAAATTTCAGCATCATCTCACAAAGAGGAGATCCATCACTCATGCCAAAATTATCATCATTGGGATGCTCTTGGTACCTTTTGATTGCTGGGCAATCTTTTGACTTAACGCAGTATTCTCACTATCAAATTCCTCCTCCCTATAGTATTCCCATTTTAACTTGACCTTATTGCCTCCAAATCTATCCTCCTAAAGATGTTCCCCAAGAAGCGCTATTGGTGGAGGTGGAGGAGGAAGTGGTGGTGCTGGAGTTGTTGGTGCACCTTCTCTATTAGATTGCTCATATTCTTTTCTTAAGAGTTCTAACGTTGCCTCCATCTCTTTAATTTTCAAGAACATGGATCTTAGAAGGAGTCTATGTTTCTCCCTTCTAGAAATTCCAGATTATGGACCATTAATGGAGGTTCTCCAACCCAAGTCCAAGTCCCCACATTGTCAAGAATGGCTTCTGAGCCTGCTCTTCTAGAATGCATGTCTGTCTCAGCCATTAGAAATCGACAAAATTAGTTAACAAAAATAATGAAACCCAAGAAAACAAGCAACAAAAATAAAAATGATTAAAGATGAGAAGTTAGCCAAAGACAAATAGCGTTATTTCCCATAGATGACACCATTGATGTTGCCTGGGACTCTTGGGCCGGAACTTGATCGGACGTTGCCTGAAGCCAAAGAGAAAGGATGAGGTGGTGGCTTGAGCTAGGCTACTCTGACGCTCAAGTCAGTAACTACTAGGAGAGAGCAAATACCAATAAAAAAAGTAAAGAATTGCATACCTTCAATGTTATTGTGACCCCTATTTATAGAATAAAAAATAGTGCCTTTTCCAGATTAATTGATATTTTATACCAAGTTATTTCACTTTTTATGGAGGTGTCAACTAATATGTCCTACTCTCTTTTATCCTATTACTCCTTTCATACCCGATCATATATTGCATCATATTTCTTGCCTCATCCGAACACTTCGTTATTTGTCCGAATGATTGGTATCTTAACCGAATGCTTCGTGATCTGCCCAAATACCTAATATCTAATCTTGGTTCAGATTTCAAGACTCGAACCCTATTCAGTTCAGATCGAATTTTTATTCATATTATATCAGTTAAAATATAGGGACTACATAATAATTTTCTCTTATTTTATTATTAAAAAAAACCTTTTATTTAAATTATCATTAAAAAAATATCATATATTTTGGGTAAATCCGTGCAGCAACTTAGAAAAAATTGGCCACAGGACAAGGAGACTTCTAGCAAAGCAAGTCCACCCAGTCGACCTGAAAGCTCCTTATTAATAAAGAAGAAGTTATCTATTTTATTTCTGATCAAACACAAGCATTAAAGAACCAGAAGAAGCAAGGAAGCAAAAGAAAATGATGAGACAAATCGTGTTGTCTGTGTTGGGAAAAATTTCAAATCTTCTTGTCCAAGAGTCAGATTCATTGCTTGGAGTAGAAGATCAAATTCAATGCATCGAAACTCTATTGAGAAGATATGCTGATGATTCTTACAATGTGTGCCAAAAGAAGCTATTAAGAAAAACTATTTACGATCTTGAAGATGTGATTGATGAGTTAATTATTAAATCAGCCCGGAGAAGCAATAGAGATGTTTGCATTCGGTATGTTTCGGCTTTCGTTCATCTGCCAATGTATTTCTTTTATTTTCTGGCTCTTGTCGATTTGCTAGATCATTATAGATTTCGTGAGAGACTGGAACAGATTAAGATTAAAATTTCCGTGGTATATACGACGGGGTGGTTGCTGGAATCTGGTTACTGGCACAAATCTTTTGGCGTATACGATGTGGGTATTGGCTACTCTGTAATTTCGCCTGTTATAGGTTTGTTTGAGGCCTTAGCCACTCGGAATGAGCTTCGTCCTACTGTGCGAAGGCAAGCCAGGAGGTTAAGAGACGAATTCAGGTCTTTGGATGATTTTCTAAAAGATATTGAACAATCAAAACAATTAAGTGAAGTAGGAATGGCGTGGATGGAGGAACTTTGCGATGTTTGTCGCTCAGCTGAGAATGTTGTTGGGCTTTTCTTGCAACGGATGAAGAACGGGAGGAGAGGACCTTTCGAAAACTTGGTCTGGGCTCCCCTGAATTTCATTTCCCAGCGTAAGCTTTTCCTTCAGATGGCCTCGATTAATCGTAAGATCCGTGATATTTCTGGTAGAAGAGATAAACAATGACCAAAGTTTATATCAACAGGGAAAACCACTTCCTCGTGATGCTGATCAACTTGATATGGTTAGCTTTGATGAGGATGTAGATGCAGTTATGGCACAGCTGCTGAAAGATGACCCCCGCTGCATCACTATTTCAATTGTGGGTGTCGGAGGCATTGGAAAGACAAGCCTTGCAAAGCTAATCTACGATAGCCAGACTATTGCAGACCATTTCCCTAATCGTATTTGGGTGTCTAGAGCAACCGAGTTTAATATCATCGAACAGATTTTCAGTGTTAAAGATTCAACTTTAGTAAGTTATCCTTTTTGGCATGAAAAATTTGCATATACGGTGAGGCAGCTAGTTAATGCTTTCTTCTTGGATAAGAAGTATCTCATAGTTGTTGATGACTTGTGTTTAACCGAATTGTGCCTTCCAAGAGAATTCTGGACAAACATGGGAAGAGTCTTCAATGACATTCCAAATGGAGCAAGAATACTTTTCACAATTCGCAATTTCAGGCAAGCTCCACCAGATACTGAAACTAGCTTCATTTACAGACTGCATCTCCGAAGCCATGATGAGAGCTGGGCATTGTTCACGCACACTTTGAAGGTAAACATCCTCCCAGAGATGCAGAATTTGAAAGGACATATCATAAGAACATGTGGGGGGCTGCCAAAGGTAATCTTGAAACTAAGAGAACTACTGTCGCAAAGAGATGCAACTCTAGAGGAGTGGTCAAGGGTACTTGACCGCCTAAATCAAGATCAAGAACCCTGGTTAGAAATCCTAGATGAAATTAACAAGTATTTGCCTTTGTATTTGAGAAGATGTCTCTTTTATTTTGGATTATTTCCAGTAGGGCGTAAAATCCCTGCGAGAAGGTTGATTGCCTTGTGGGTTGCTGAGGGTTTGGGGTGTCAACAGAGTAATGAAAAATCCCCTGAATATGTTGCAGAGGCATGCTTGAGAGAGTTAATGAATTATAATATGGTTCAGGTGACAGAAAAGAAACTCAATGGGAGGGTTAAGACATGTTGCCTACCAGAAGCTTTGCAAGTACACTGGTTCTCAAAAGCAAAGGAAGCTAATTTTCTTCAAGGTCACTCTGACATTTCCAATACCAACATTGGTGTAATACGCCGTCTAGCTGACCATCTTCAGCAGAATGATGCCATCTTTGATGATATTCATTTTTACAACAATGCTTCCTCATACTCTCGCTACAGAGATGTGGTCTCCTTTTTATCCTTTGATACTCGAAAAGGAAGCAGGCCTGGAGAAGATATAGGGAACTTTCTTGATAGATCCATCTCAAGCAATTGCTTCCGTTTCCTCTGGGTGTTGGATCTGGAAAATGTATACAGGCCAAAACTGCCCAAGGCAGTAGGTCAACTCACTCGGTTGAGGTATCTTGGGTTGAGATCAACGTACCTGGAGATGCTTCCTGTGTTCATTAACAAATTGCTAAACCTTCAAACACTGGATTTGAAGCACACTTGCTTCAACACACTTCCAGTTCAATATGGAAGATGCAAAAGCTAAGGCATTTGTTTCTGGATGAGTGTCCGCAACACATTTGTGCCTCGACAAGAAGACAGCCCTCTGGTGGATCTTCAAACACTCTGGGGTGCATTAGTCGATGAGGATAGTCCAGTGAGAAATGGCCTGGACACTTCATTGAACATTAAAAAATTGGGACTGAAATGCAAGATATCAGTGCCGTCTCAAAATGCAGCAATGTCCTCACAACTGGTTGATGTCGCAAACTGGATTGTAAAACTAAAAGACCTTCAATCCTTAAGATTGAAATCATTTGATGAATCAGGCCAGCCCTGGGATCTGCACTTGCAGTCTTTGGTAGAGCATGTGGATCTTTCCAATATATATTTGGTTGGAAAGCTGAAGAATCAGCACCTGGTATCTGCGTTACCAAGGAGCCTAATTGACCTCACCTTGTCAGCATCTGGACTGGTAGAGGACCCAATGCAAACGTTGGCCAAGCTACCCAACCTTAGAATCGTTAGGCTGTTGTCCAGATCTTTCACAGGAAAGAATATGCTTTGCAGTTTTGGAGGATTTCCAAAGCTTGAAGTCCTCAAATTCTGGGAGCTAGAGCTCCTGGAGGAGTGGAATGTGGAGGAAGGAGCACTGACTAGCCTGAAGGACTTGGAAATCAGATCCTGCGGAAATTTAAAGATGCTTCCTGATGGACTCCAGCATGTTAGGACCCTTCGCGAATTGAAATTAACAAAATTGCCAATGGTATCATCAAGGATTAAGGATAATCTTGGTGGGGAATGGAATAAAATTGCTCATATACGCCATGTGTGGAAGGAAGATTGATAATGATAAGTCCAACAGATTCATGGGTACGTTTTCTACTGTTTATTTAACATCCTATACCATTTAATTTATTAGAATTTTTACTTAATTATCAAGATAATAATAATTTTACCATAGTTATATTGCTTTTTCATTCAGGATTTATTCTCAAAGTCATGATTCAGACCTAATCAAATGAGATGATGATGATGATGATGAAAGCTGTTTTGTCTAATATATGCAATTAATCATTTGCCAATCTTGTGTTCTTGTTTCTGCCTTTTTCTTTTCCTTTTCTCTGTTTTGAGATCTGCGTGAACGAATTTGAGTGTGATGTAATTTCTTCTGTGATGCTTTCCGAGCATTTCTTTAGATCAACATCAACCTCAGTTATATTTGTAATTTTCGTTATAAAATGAAAAGTTAGGTTTGCAATGAGATTGAATTAATAGAAATAAAGATGTTTGTGCCTCTAATGGGGATGAAAGAGAGGTTTTTGGCTAAAAGCAAAGGCAGATGAGATTAAGATTCTCTCCCTTTTTATAAATATAGTCTCTATTATGTGTATATAATTTCCATTATTCAACTCAAATTAAATAGTTGAGGTATAATAATAATAAAGAATTAATATTTATGCTTCAATAAGGCAGTCGGTAATCTCACTTGGTTGATGTATTTTGGCTTGAGATCAACATGCCTTGAGATGCTTCCTGCGTTCATCAACAAATTGCCTCTGCGTGATTTTGTAGATGAGGATAGTCCAGTGAGAAATGGCCTGGACACTTCTTTGAATCTGGGTTGCTGCTGCAAACTGCAGTGCCCGCCAAACATTTCTGATTGTAAATACTGAGCCAACACAAACAGGTCCAAACTAAGGTAGTAGTACCGGTTGGGCTTCATCCTCTGTGCACATTTTGATCATTGAGTGTTTGGAGGCTGGCTGGCCCAGTTGCCCCTCACTAAGCTCAAATCCATTTCCAAATTCAATTCCAATCTTTTCATTGACTGCTTTATTAATGCAAGACATTGGAATCCAATTGTTAGAAAGACTTTGATGGAGTCTCCCTCTATCCATTTAATTTTTCTAATGAGTGTATGTACCTTTCTTTGCCTTTAGAGTGCTGGCTGGCTCAATTATAGAGGGGATGGAAGTGTTTTCTAAAGAAATTTACTATGTGAAAGCAATGAAGAAAAGGAAGACTTCAAGTGAATAAAGCCAACTTCTATCACATGTTCACCATATTATAATACCAATTCATTGACCCCCACTTTTGTTTTGGGTCTTTCTCTTGCAACTTCTTGTGGAAGTTGGAAAGATTTGGGAAAGGATTTTGATTAAATTTTTTTAAGCATCTACCAAAACAGAAATTCATTAAAAATTCATAAGATCCTTCTTTATTAGTTAAACTTAATTTTTTTTTTTTAATTAAAACAATATTTTTTGAATTTAAAACCTTATCTCATATGTAATTGACATAGACTTAGTATTTAACAGAGTTGATTAGCGAAAAAAATTCCTATAATTATCTAAATTAATTTATAATTAAGACTTAAATGGTATTTGATTTAACTTATAAAAATCAGTTTATAAGCTAATTTAGTCTTATAATATTTAAAATGTTAAGCAGTTATATGTTTTATTAAAGTATTTATAAGTGGTTGATAAGCAGTTAATTTATTTAGTAAAAAATGACGTATAAGTATATTTATTATTAAAATAAATAAAAAGATATTAAATGAGATTTATGATTAAATTTTTAATTTATATTTTTTAATTTATAAGCTCAACTTATAAATTTAAAAAGTTATTATAAATAAATATGTTAGTTTCTATACAAAATTCATAAATCAGTCAAACTAACTTATAAGTTAGAACAAACACCCTCTTATTTGTTATTGATTTATCACTAAGTACCTTTTCTTTAACTAAAAAGTACTTTAGAGCCAAAAGCATATGTACATATATATTAATTAAAGTTTTGGCTTTGCTTAAATTGGTTAATTAAAAATGAGTAGGAAAAGGTCGAGAAAGCTAAAAAGAAAGCACAGTAATTATTTTTATATGTAAGAACAATCCTGCCCATTGTTTTTTTTTTTCTACTTTTTTAATTTATTTCATGAAAATTTTGCCTCAAGTTGTTGATATTATAAAATTTATTTCACTGATAATAAAAATTAGTCATATGTTTGGAAATTTTACATAAAATATTAAAAAATTACAATATCATATATAACAAAAAAGAAATTGTTGATCTCAATTCAATTAATTTTCTTTTATTATTGAAAATATTTTTATCACTAAATTAAATTCACTGACAAATGTTGTTTACATAGAACAAGTCCTTTGTTCACGTTTTTCGCAAGTTTAATTTTATAATTATTAAAAATACTAATTTAATTTTATTTAATTATTTAGCTTTTATGTACAAATATATATGGAATATATTACGAAAGACACATTTTTCATATTTAATGAATATGTTTACATTGAGTGGGATAACTCAGTTCTTCAGTGTCTTGTACATATTCTTTCAACTCGTGTTATTTGGATTGTTATACTATAAGAATTGAAATTATAACTCTATTAATAGTTTAAACTTTTAACACGATAGTAAACACTTAACTCTATAATTAATATTAGAGTCGAGGTGGTTATAGATTTAAATTTTTCATAAGTTTCAGGATATTATTGCTACCTAATAAGAATAATTCAGTGAGCTAACATCCTATTTAATTTTTTTCTATTAATAGTTTAAGTTTTTGGCATATTAATAAATGTTTGATTTTATAAAAAAATTATTAAATTAAATTGATTTAAAATTTATTTATTTATTTCTAAAATTAAAATTATTAAAAGTGACAAAGAAAATTTTATTATTTAATTATATATATACGCACACTTTTTTAACTTTTTGCGCATGCGATCTATTTTATTGAACCGTCCGTTGGCTTTGTTGTGTTGGAGTTGCACTTTAATTCTTTTTAAAATTTCATTTACTTTTTATATTTCAAGATTCATGATTGTAAGAAAGCTAAGCTTATAATTCTGCTTTTGTTTATTTTCCATGAAAAATTTAGAAAATTAACCTTTCTAAATTCAATTATATTTTCTTTTTGTCACACCATTTTCTTAACTATGAAAAATTAATCACCCAAAAGGCTAAATTTTTTAGCACAAGTTTCATTCTATTTAGCATAACAAAAATTTTCAAAAATAATTGTATAACTATCTATTTATATAATATATAAGTGTTAAAGGGGAAATATTGGCATTACCCAAAATGTCTTTTATGATACATTATTTATAATTTATAATTATATAATTTCTATTATCTAAATTATTTTTAGTGTTATTATAAATTTTAAATTCTTAATCTACTTGTATTTAACTCCTACTTAATTAAAAATAAAATTTTATAAAAAAGAGTTAATTAAAATAAAAATTCATATGTTTTAAAAAAAATTCACACGGAAGTTTTTTAGAAAATCAATTTTATAAAAAATAATTAACTAAAAAATCATAAATTTACTTTAAAAAAAAAAGAAATCATAATTTTTATGTTTTCAAAAGAAAATAAATAAATATTCAAGTTGGGTTGAAACTGAAAATGTTAGAAAGGCTGAATTTTAATTAATTATTAAAATTTATTACTTTGTTACAATATATAAAATATCTAAATTTAAATTTTAATCCTATTAGAATTTTATTTTAAAAATAAAATTTCATATGTATAAGAAGTTCTATTAGTACTATACTTATTGTAACACCCCTAATTTTTTAAATTAATTATTTTATGGGTAGATATTAGTATTTTATTTTATTTGAATTTTGAGAAATTATTTGAAATTTTTCAGATTTTAGAAATCGGGTTTGATTTTTTAAAAATATGAAACTTTGATGATTTTTAAAAATTAATTTAAAGACCACGTGGCAAAATTAAAAATATATTTGGACTCTACGAATTTTTCTGAGTTTTCTAGAAGTTTTTCGAAATTTTTGGGCCTCGTTTTTTATTACAGGGCAGAGTAAAAATTCAATTTCGAATATCTTGAATCGAACCGACTGAATAGAACCAGACCCGATCGGACCGGTCTAATTAGACCAGTCCATTTTCTTTTTTCTTCTTCTCCTTCGCGCACTCCTGACACCCTCCCTCTCTCTCTCGTTTTCTCTTTCCTCCCTCCGCATCTTGCTACCCCACCTCCACCCCATCTTGCCGGCGGACCACCTTAGCCCTTCCCACTCGTCTGCCGCTGCCTGTAGCACTGGAAAAACGCACCCAAAGACGCTTACTTGTGCAACGCGCCGCTTCATCTTCCCAGCCAAAATTTGGCCGATCCGGCCACCGATTGGACCGGGTCTTGTGCCAAAACCCATTTACACCTGGAGAGCTTTCCATAGACACCAAGAACACCAAAATCCATCGAGCAATTTATCCAATTTTTATCCGAGAAATTTTAGCCTATTTTGACTTTTGGGCTAGATTTCTCAAAAACCGTAAACCCCACAAAAAATCTGAGAGTATTGAAGTGCTCCACTCGTCGAGAGCTTCGCGGCAATACGCATTTCAAATTTTTTCGACATCGTTTTTCGGTGGGTCCTATGAGACTTCACAGTGTTTTTTCGAGTATTAAATGAGTTTAGAAAATTTCGTAAAAATTATAGACTAACCCCCGTGTTGTGGGCTTTGCGTAGGTGCCTTAAATTCTCAGAAATTCAAAAGTTGCTCAGGTCTACAATTTCGGGCCGGGCAGACAGGCTACTGAAAAATTCTCCGAATCTGGTCAAGGTTATAGGCTACCCCATTGTTTTCAGACGTCCTGGATTCGTCTCCAGGGTCGGAATTGGCATAGGTAAACCCAAACCCTCATTTTTCTTAATTATCTAGTGCTTGATTTTGATTAAAAATCTATAAAATATTCGTGGTAGGTTAGAAAAATATAATTCCTTTTGTGTTAGCTCTATAATATTGCTAAGGACCGCAGGGCAAAGTTTTAGAATTTTTAGAGCTTATTTGGGTAGTTTTTGCAAAAGAGGTAATTGTAGGGACTAAATTATAATTTTTCAAATTATGACTGTTGACTGTTTGGGTGGGCCCAAGAGGGGCCATGTGATGTGATTAAGTTGTGGATGTGTGACTTGTGGATATAGAGTGCATTTTGAACTCTTTTTCAGGTTGGGTAGGTCCTAGGTATAGGGAAAACTCTACCGGATTTTGGCACGACTTAGGGTGTCATTGGTCTTTTCCAAGCTTTTATCGAGTCAAATATATTAAATATTTGTAATGAAATTTGACAAGTAAGCTGGGACAACCTTCCTCCTCCGCCCAGCCACCGCAGTGACCCCGATTAAGTCTGTGATTAAAATATTAATTTTAATTATAATTTCGATATTATTATATGTTCAAGCATACCCATGCATCACTTATAAATATGTATCTATGTAGTTAAACACTAGGCACATTTTATATTGCATTCATAATTGATGGAGTGTCATAGATGTTGTTTATGGTAATTTAGAACAGTGTGGGTGCATTGGCGTGCGTGTGGTATGGTATTAGACATGGACAGGACGGGTAGACACGGCTTGAGAGACACTCACTGGGACTCGGTCCTTTATGGATAAGTCGAAGTAGACACGGCTTGAGAGACACTCGCTGGGACCCCGCATTTGATTTATTAAGAGAAAGTCCGGTTTGAGAGACACTCACTGGCAGATGTTGGATTAAGAGAGCTGTATAGGGGATCAGCTCCCATATATGTACTGTTTGTACAGTGTTAGGTGGGTGCGTACTCCAAATTGCCTTTTTACTGCTATGATGTGATTTGTATGAAATTTATGATGATGTTGCATTCCATGCCTTAGGATGCATTAGTTTTAGTTAGCTATAGAAATTGTGGTTAAAATTAGTATTTTACTCTCTGAGTCGAACACTCACTCCTATTCATCTATTTTTCCAAGCTACAGGATGATTACTTATTGTGACTAACCTGCTCTTCTTCTTCGCAGGTCAATTAGTAGTTTTTGATATATTTTGTATAATTGAGTTAAATTTTAGACTCCGCATGTGTTAGAAGTACTTATTTTTATTATAAAAGTTATGTTGGACCTGTAAAATTATTAATTACATGCATGACTGGATAGGATGAGGGAGCTGAGCTCCCATTGGACTTTATGATATTATGAGTATGTGGAGGGTGAGTTAAGCTCCCCAATTTATTATATATTGTGTTTACAGGTTGGACAAGTCAAAAACTCCCCTTTGAACGGTCTATTTTATAGCTGGACTCTGTCCGGTTGAATTCTTGAAATTGAGCCCAAATGGGCCTTAGGATTGAGTTGAGGAATAATTAGGCTTACGACGGGCCTCGGGGGTTTTAGGCTGGCCTAGGTCCTAGTGCTGGTCTAGCCCATGAGTTGGATCGTGACACTTATTCACAAGTCATTATTATAATTTATTATAATCATAATCTCTACTTAATTCAAAATAAAATTTTTATAGGAAAGAGTTAATTAAAATAAAATTTTCTCAATTTATATAACAATTTTAAAAGAGTCACCAATTTTATGGAAAATAATTAATTAAGAAATCTTAAATTTATGTTTAGAAAAAAAAATTCATAAGTTTTATGTTTTCAAAATATAC
This sequence comes from Hevea brasiliensis, assembly GCF_030052815.1. NCBI lineage: Eukaryota > Viridiplantae > Streptophyta > Magnoliopsida > Malpighiales > Euphorbiaceae > Hevea > Hevea brasiliensis. The sequence continues at coordinate 9,251,987 of NC_079498.1, forward strand.
GTATTGAATTGAATTAAAAGTGTTATAAAAATTAATTTTTAATTACAAATATTAATGTACCTAATTAAATATAGTCATATTATCTATTAGTTTAGATAATATATTTATCCACATTAACATTAAATTTTAATGAAATTTTATGAATGTGTAATTATATTATTTATAATTATATTATTTTTTATTATTTAAATTAATTTTAAAATTTATATCAATTTAAATTTCTTAATTCCATTTTTTTTATCTTTTAAGTTTTTTTTTATTTCATTTTTTGTGAAATTCATTTGTAAATGTAAAATTTTAATATTTGGTTTAAATAAAAAATTATTTGAAATTCTTAATAATCAATTCCATTGAATTTATTATAACTAAATCAAATTCCATCAAAATTGATAGAATTTGCAAATAAATTCCAAACTTAAAATTATATATATTTCAAGTGACAAAATTATTCTCTTATTATATATCATTTTATTTTATTCATTTATTCCAAACACAAAATTTATTTCATTTGAAATGAATTCCATATTTAATATAAAATATACAAAAAAAATTCATTTATAAATGAATTCTATTATATAATTCATTTGCAAATAAAATGAATTTTATCATATAATTGAACCAAACAGAATTAAGTCATATCATAATTTGAGTAAAGCATTTTGTGATAACAACTATAAAAGACAAGTTGTAATTAAAAATAATGTGACTTGTATTTTAGATTAGATTTTGAAGATTTAAGTGTTAATCTTGGACATAACAACTGGCTTTTCACCTCCACAAAGGCAACTTCATTCCTTATGAAAAATACTTCTATAATAGAAATAAGTAATGCTACTTTTTAATGAATATGGACACCAACAAATGGTATATATATCAAATTTTTACTTGATGTCTTTTTGTTATATATATTTGTAAATTAAGTATGTTAAATTGATTGTATAAATTTTAAGATAAAGTGTGTCAATTTTTGTGGTTTTATATATGCCAAGCACAAAATTTCTTTAGATATCCAACTCCATTGTGTATGCGAACATGAACAATTTAATATTTAGTGATGAAAGTTCACAAAATTTTTGTGGTATCTAACTATCTATATATGCATTATTTTTTGCCAGCTCCTAAATTAGAAAAATTATTGAGTATATTTGATGTATAAGATTAGAAAAATTTTTTACTTATATATATTTGAAATTTCTATGAAATTTGAATTTTTGCTTTAGTTTAATGATAGGACTTAAAAAAATATATTTTTTTTCAAAATTTTAAATAATAAAATTAATTTTTAAAATATTTATCTATTAAATTTTAAAATATTTTTTAAATTTTAAGTTATTTTTTAAATAATTAGAACTTAAAATTAAAAAAATAAAAAAAAAATTGAAGAACCGTGTTTTCTCGCAACTTCTGTCTTTGAACTTTTTCATTACCTTTTATTATCAATTTATTTTATATATTTTAAAATTAAATTAAATTCTAATAATTTATTCGACAATAGTTATTATCAAAATAAAATATATTTTACAAAAGAAAATAAAAAAAATAAGTATTACTAAATTTATTAATATTACTTGTAATTAAATAATTACTAAATAAATTAAAATAATTATATTATAAATAAAAATATAATTTATTTTAACAAAAAAATCATTATTTGGTGCACGTGTAATGATATATTAGCATCCTCTATTTTAATCGGCTAAAAACAATTTCATCAAAATTTTTAGATTAGAAAGTTAAACATGAGAAATTATATTTATATAAATAAAAATATACAATAAAACTTGTTATAGATATTAACCTTTTATTAATTACATCATTACTTTATCATTAATTAATTTAAAATTAATTAAACTAAAATTTTTAATAATTTTATACTTAATAATATATATCTTTCAATTTTAACAATATATATCTTTCAATTTTTTCTTTCATTGGCAAATTCATGTAATTTTTCTAATTTCTTTATAATTAAATCATATATGTAATTTTTCTATTCTCGTATTTGAATCTATTAAAAATAGTTATAAAGTTCTCTCTCGGGTCTTATTCTCTCCGCTATTGGAGTTTTTTTCCTCCCCTTAGCGATTTTTTTTTTCCCTCCATTTAACAGAGTTATTTGGTAATTTAAAATACAGCGTGGAATTTTTTTTTTCTTTTAGCTTGAAGCTTTGAATTTTTAGAAAAAGATAATAATCTTCTATCAATAAAGTTTAGTAGTGCAGTCTATTCCTTCATTGATATTTGATTATTTAATTTTTTTTCTATATGCTATATAGGTAACAAGTTCCAAAAAGTATACTATTGCAAAAAGTTCATCCAAAATGAAAAAGGACGAGTTATTACCCGAAAAATTATTTTTCTCCGCCTATATTTTACCTGAACAAAAGATTTTAATTACGTATATTTTTATTTTTTTTTCTCCTATGAAAAGATTATTATATACTCATCTTATGATTTTTATTAATGAATTTTCAAATTTTATAAAAAAAAAATCTTTGAAATTTCCTATAATTTACAAATACATGTAATTTTTTCTATATTAATAAAAAATAGATAACAAATTTAATATAAAAAATAACATATTTTAAGTAATAAAAATTTCCTAAAATTAAAATAAATAAAATAAAATAAATATATTAGGAACTTCATAGAATTTTCATACATTATATCTTGTATAAAAAATTATATATAAAAAATTCAAATCACGATTTTATATGCACCGCACATCCAGAAAAAAAAAATTATGTTTTTAAAAGTGTTAAAATATTAAAATAAATATTGAATCATAAAATAATTTTTTTACATAAAATAAAAATAATTGGGCAATTCCATACTTTCGATAAAGAATATTATTATTTTTATAGCTTTTTATTATATTTAGGAATGACAACAATAGAATACCTATAAAATTTAAATTTTAATGATAATTAATGGAATTATTTGTCCGGTAATTAATATTACCTTATGAGCCAAAATCAATTTATTTAATGTGATCTGATATTAATTAATATTTACTTTAATTAATATAAATCTTAATTATACAAAAATTACTTTAATTAAAGTAAATTTTAATTCTAATTATATAAGAATACTTGATTTACGTATTAGATTAAGTTTTGAATATATATATATATATATATATATATATATATATATATATATATATATATATATATATATATATATATATATATATATATATAAACTGATTTTTTTTTATCTATAAGGACACACAAATTATCTTTCAAAAAGTCTTCTATCACTAAAGTTTTGTGTGTGAATCAAAAATAGTCAAGAGGAAGAAATCAGTTTATTAAATTAAAAGGTTTCTCTCAATTATTAGCATGACTCAATTAAACTTCACATTAGGTACGCTTTCTAGATCTATGAAAATTTATTTATTCAAGATCCATTATTAGAGTGATGGTTGAATCTTTTATTTATTATTCACATTATATTTATTATTGTTATAATCTATTAAGATTTATTTTACGTGACAACAATAAAATACCTATAAAATTTAAAGTATTCAAAATGTTATACTATTTTGATATGTTTAATTTTATATATTTAATTGATAATTTATATAAAAATATTAATTAACATTTTATGTTTCAAATTTTAAAACTCCTAAAAGAATTAAATTTTTTTTTTAAATATGATTGTTAAAATATAAAAAATTATAAGAAATATACTTACATATTTTATTAATAATTTATATAAACAATTCAAATAATTAATAGTCATGTACAAGATATAAATTTTACATTGATATTAATTTTCGAATCTAAACTCTATAATATATTATTTTAACTTATTTATTTGTATCAGATTAAATTAAATATCTGAAAATATTCAATTAATCATTATTATCCCTAAACATATTAAAAAAAATAAATCACCCCTATATGTAAAGGCTCAATTTTAAAATATTTTTATAAATAGAATATTATGTAAATATGTTACTAAGGATTAGTAAAACTTCAATTCTCTATCTTTGAATATATATTAACAAAAACGATCTTCATATAATTATGTTTATTTTTTTTAATTTAATATTTTTTAAATTAAAAAAGTTATTTTATTTTATTTTAAATACGAAAATTAAAAAAATCAATTAAATTAAATTTTTCTAAAATTTGAGTTTCGAAACATGAAATTTTGAATTGGTAATTACCAATCTAACTAGCATTAAATTATATTTTTATCATATAAAAAAAAACAATTTATCAACAAGCATAATAATGTGGAACAACAAAATGAAGCATAATAAAGTGAAGTTGGAAAAATGTAACACAAGTTTGAATGAAGAAAGCACTAACCAATCTCAAGTAGTGGGGATTAAAGTTGATTAATTATATTTAAATGTATATTTGTAAAGGCATGTGACAAAGCAACACCGTTGCATTAATTGACGATGACTTAACCATATAAGTATTGTCAAGCTCACATATGCTTAAACACCAAGTTTGCTAATCAATTTTCATTGGTCTTTTATGATAAAAGCTAAGGCATATCTTGTAGGATATGCTATATATTAACGGCATATGTATTTCATGTAGTCATGTATGTTAGATTTTATACTTACTTTATTTTTTTATTAGTTAATTTTAGTTAATTTCATTTTTTATTTAATTTATCCTTCATACTTAGTAATTTTGGGTTAATTTATAATTTTATTTTTGTTTTATAGATAAAATGATATTTTTGAGGAACTAAAAAGTAATTATGCAAGTGAAGAGTAAATTTCAAGTCCAAAAATGCCAAAAATGAAGCCTAAAAATTGAAAATTTTAAAGGCTGTCAAAATATACACAACATATTGTATAGCCTATGCAACTTGTGTACATAAATTAAAAGAAATTTTGTAAGTTATCGAAAGTTGCATAGGATGGTGCACAACCTTTGCAATCCACATCCAAAAACAAAGAAATTGCAAACTTGCAGAAAGTTGCACAGGATGGTGCACAGGCTATGCGCTTGCATATGCGAAAGCCCAAAAAATAGCTAAAACTTATCAAAAATTGCATAGGATGTTGCACAGCCTGTGCATCTACTTGTGCACTATCACGAAACCTGCACAGCCTATGCACTTGCTTGTATAATATCACGGAAAATCTCTGGAGCTTGCCAAAATATGCACAGAGACCTGCATGACTATGCAGGCCCGTTTTCACTCATCCTCTCTAGACTTGACTCTGCACAAGATGCTACATAAACACTGTTCAAGCTATGCAGTTACTCTTTAATTGCCTGAAGAAGCAAATCTTCTCACATGTGTAGTGACCTCACCTCAAACCATTTTTAGGCCATCCTTGATTTTTGTCAGGAGATATTTAAGCCTCCTTACATCACTTTTACCAAAGAGAAGAACAAGAAGAGAAAGAATTAAAGAAAAGGAGAGAGACAAAAAGAGGAAGAATGTCATTTTTCATGCACCAACTAGGATTTTGGCTCTTTTTCACCAGATTCTTCATGCCAAACATCGGGTTTTTTAGTTTTAAGTTTACTTTTCATGTTATATTTCTTCTACACAAAATCTCTTGTAATGAACATAGATTACGAGTAGTTTTCTTTGACTTTAGAGTTAGAGATGTAATATTTGAGTTATTTTTGTGAATTGAACTCGATAGTCCTAATTTAATGAAATTTATGAGATTTAATCCATTTCTTGTGTGCTTATTTACATGTTTAGTGAAGGACTCAATTAAGTTATGTTTTTAATTCTTGGTTTAGGGATCGAAAGGAGAAGATCAAGTGATAAATAATCAAGAAATTAGACTTAATTAGCTTAGATCTAGAAATAGACTAAGATTAAGAAGGCTTAATAGATTGATTAAAGAACCTAATGGGTCATGGTTAATTTTAAACTCCGCAAAAGTAGAATTTAATTAAACAAGGCATTGTTTGATTAACTCAAAAGAGATTTCAAAGGAATTTTGAATTGATATCCTTTAAATCCATAAATTTCATAGATTGAGCTAGCTAGGGAAAATTCCTAATTGACTTAAATATAAATCCTTAACTTTGGAATCATCTTTTTACAATTTTTGCTTGTTTTTCACTTTTGAGTGCTTAGTTTAATCTCATTCCGTCAAATTTTATTATTAATTTCTCAATTTCTTTGTTTAGCCAATTATTAAATTAGTCATTATTTGAATTGAGTTTTGCATTTTCATAATTTAAAATTCAAATTCCTAAATTTTTTTTACTTGTTTGATTAAATTACAATTTTAATATAGTTGATTTTATATCAAAAATTCAATTAAAAACACAATTTTTAGTAAGAACGATATATTTTTCTATACTATTTGAATGACCCAGGTACTTGCGGTAGCCTACATCAATTAATAATTAATTCTATGCTACGTTTGATATTACTTTCTATTTGTTTCATGAAAAATAATTTGTATATGAAAAATATTTTCTATAGAAATTATTTTTTAAGAAAATACTTTTATTGAAAATATTTTTATTATTTGGTTACAATATTAAATTAATAGTATATATTTATCTCATACATGAATAAATATTTTCATATTTTAATAAGATTATCAAAATAAGGAAAATGACTTTTTTTTTAAAGAAAAGTTATCATCTTTAAAAATGAATTAATTTTTCTTTTAATTAGAAAAAAATATTTGGTTGATCTACTTGTTTGAGTACTCCAAATATTAGAAAATATAAAAAATATTTTTCAAAATAATATTTTCCATAGAACAAACATAGCCTAATTTGAAATGAGGTATTTGGATTTTATTTTAGTATACACTGTTCTTAAATTGTGGATTTTAGTATAAATTGTTAATAAATTATGAATTTCAAATATTACCATTTTACTTATTATGAACATTTTAGAGTGAATTTAAAATAATATTATTTTTATAAATTATTTAAAATTCACACTCAAATAAGATGTTTATTATATTTACAAGCTTAACATTTATTCATAACTCTAATTAATTGAATAAAATATATACTTTTATTAAATTCAAATCTTATATTTAAAATTCTTCCATCTAAACACAAGGTTAAAAGTATATGAAGAACTAAAATTCGATTCTAAATCGAATTAAATCAAAATGGGAGAATTAAACCGTGTTAAAACAAAATATAAAAAAAAAAATTGATTCGAAACCATTCTGAAAATTTTAATTCAGTTTTTAATCCTAGATATTAGGGCTGGAGCTATGTTGGGGCTAGAGGGGATATGGCCCCCAAGTCTCAAACACCTCTCAGTAAATTTATTCAATAAATTTTAGTATAAGGAATTGAATATTTTTTATTTATAAATACATATAATAAAATTATGTTAATTTATCCAATATTTTAAACAAGTAAATGTAATTCAATATAATTTGTTAAAATTATTGTATTATTATAATATATTTCTATTTTTAATTTGTATTAATTACTTAATTAATAAAAATTAATGAGATTTTTATTTAAACTATTCAGGATCTTCTTAATTTTTAAATTTTATTAGTAAAATAATTATTCAATAAATTATATTTATAATAAAAAAAATATAAATTATATCTATATGATCACTACATCAACATTGTTTAACAATAATTAATGGTTAGAACCAAATTTATTAACGAAGAGAAATATAAGATATCAAATTAACAAAAAATAAATCACAATAACTCACGTATCAAAGCGCAAAAATATATAATATTTTTTAAACTTTTCCTTTTTAGATATTGATATATCTCCTCAAAATAAATATACATTTGACCAAATAATTCAGATTTTCAGATAGATCATAGATCAAACTGTATCAGTGGTTCGGCCACACATAGTTTAGTCAAAATATTGTTCGGCCAAAAGATAGTATGGTCACACATGGTTTGCTATGAGATATTTGGCCACAAATTGTTCGACCACCACAATTTGGCCAAAAGATAGTTCGACTAGAAGATAGTTTGGTTAAACATGGTTCGGCCAAAAGATAGTTCAGTCACACACAATTCGTCTAGAAGATAGTTCGGCAAAATATGGTTCGACCAGAAGATAATTTGGCCACACATGATTTGATCAGAAGATAATTCAGCCACACATTGTTTGGCTCCACATGGTTCGGCTATATATGATTCATCTAAATGGATGACTCATCAGCCACATTGTTCATCCATATAGATGACTTATTTGCCACATTGCTTATCCATATGGATGGCTCATCAATTACATTGCCCATCCAAATGGATGGCTCATCTGCCACACTGCTCGTCTAGATGGGTGGCTTATCTAGACACATTACTCATTCAGATACATGACTCATCCTAAATAGAAAGAATTTTGATCAAAGACGACAATTCCTATCTTTATGGGATTTTCAATCCTGCCTTCAACAAAATGCCACTTAAATAGAAACTAACCATCATCTAAAACTTATAAAAAAGACATGACATCTCCCATTGCCAGATATGTCATTGATCCTAATCTAGTTTACACACTTCTTTCATATTAGTTCTAACTTAAATGTCGAGAGGTCCTTATCAAAATCATTTTCAATGAATGTCTGACCCATTTATTTATTCTCTATTTTGCAAGTCCACACCCACTAGTAATTTCTAGGTACCACAACCCATGATCTCTCATAATTTAATTTCTAGCTCCCCCAAGGAATCGCACACCCATAATACTTAAACACGAAGTTTGCTAACTGCTTTTCATTGGTCTTCCTCGTACCATTTTGTCTTTATATCTTTTTCTTAACTAGTAATAATTAGACCAAACAAAAATATAATTAATCAGTTGGTTCAACAATCACCATCAATTGTTAATTTTGTAAATTTTTTTTTCTTCTAGAAACTTAGTCATTAATAATTAATGATTATAATTAAATGCTAATAATTAATTATTAATAATTAAAGAGTTAAAAAGTTAATAATTTTGAATGTTTCTTTTTCACTTATAAGAAATAAAATTTTAATATTGTTGATATTTAAATTCTAATCCTACTCACTTTAGCAATAGGCAATAAAATTAACATTAATCTATAAAATTATGGCATTTTTTCATTATCAAGATTATATATATATATAATCTTGATAATGAAAAAATGCCATAATTTTCATCAATTTAATGAATTTGATTCAATTAATTTTAAACTAATTTAGGCTCCATTCATTTCATGTAAAATAATTTATATGTGAGTCTATGAAAATATTTTTCGTTATTTGATTGTATTATTAAATTAATAGTATGTTTATTTCATGTATTTATAACTATTTTCATATTTTAATAAAAATATTAAAGTTTAGAAAATGAAAATTTTTTTTCTCTTTTGAAAGAAATCAGTTATTTATTTTAAATGACTTACTTTTTCCTTTGACCATGAAAATATTTTCTATTGACCTATTTTCTTGAGTGCTCAAATATTAAAAAAATGTGAAAAATATTTTTAAGAAAAATATTTCATGTGAAACAAACGAGCCTTCATATCAATTTAATAAGTTAATTAATAAAATTTAATTAAATTAATTTAATGAATTTTTTAATGAATATTAAATATGAAAAATGTATATGAACAATAAATTATATATATAATTAATATTACTTTTAATTAAATAATTATATTATAAGTAAAATATAATTAATTTTCATAAAAAAATCATTAATTGGTGCACGTGTAATGATAACTATTATTCTCTATTTTAATTGGCTAAAAATAATATAAAATTTTATTATAAAATAGCTATTTCATCAACTTTTTAAGTTAGATAATTAATGATGAGAAATTATATTTATATAAATAAAAAATATAATAAATTTGTTATAGATATTAACTTTTTATCATTTAATTAATTTAAATCAATTAAACTAAAATCTTAAAAATTTTTAATGATTTTATACTAATAATATATATATCTTTTAATTTTTTCTGTAATTGTTTTCATTTCTTTGTAATTAAATGATATATATAATTTTTCTTTCTTCATATTTGTGTCTATTAAGAATAATTATGAGGGAATATTTGTGTCTATTAAGAATAATTAAGAGGTTCCCTCTTCAATGTTAGGGTTCTATTCTTTCCATTTTTAAGTTTTTTTTTTCTCCTTTTAGCAAGATTTTGTTTTTTTCAGGTATTTGAATAAGTTATTTGATAGCTCAAAATACGTGAATCATTTATTTCTTTTGGTTTGAGACTTTAAATCTTTAGGTATGAGTAATAATCTTCTGTCAATAGAATCTAGTAGTACAACTTATTTTTCTATTGGTATTTAGTTATTTAATCTTTTATGTAAACCGCATAGGTAATAAGTTTCCGAAAGGACATTATTGCAAAAGGCTTTTTTTATCGTCAAAAATGAAAAATGACTAGTTATTACTCAAAATATTTTTTTATTCTACCTAAATTATCTCTGAACAAAAGATTTTAATTATTTATATTTGTATTTTTTTTTCTTTTATAAGAAGATTATAATACATGTTATGATTTTTATTAATGTATTGTCAAATTTTATAAGAAAAAATTCTTTAAATTTTCTCATAATTTATAAATACATGTAATTTTTCTATATTAATAAAAAAATATACAATAAATTTAATATAAAAAATAATATATTTTAAGTAATAAAAATTTCAAAAATTAAAATAAAGAAAATTAAAGAAATAGTCTACTATCATAGGATTAATAGAATGTTGATATATTATGTCATGTATAAAAATTTAACTCACAATTTTATACAATGAATACAAAAATAAATAAATAAAAGTGTTAAAATATTAAAAATAAATATTGAACGATAAAATTATTTTTTACATAAAATTGAAACAATTAGGCAATTCCATACTTCCAATAAAGAATATTATTTTTATGGCTGTTTATTATATTTAGGTGTGACAACAATAAAATACCTAAAAATTTAAAGTATTCAAAATCTTATACTATTTAGATCCGTTTAATTTATATATTTAATTGATAATTTATATAAAAATAATTATTAAAATTTTAAAAATCCTTAAAAAATTTAAAATTTTAAAATATAAATTTTCAAATATAAAAATTATTAAAAATATATATTTACATAATTTATTAATTATTTATATAAAACAATTCAAATCATTAATAGTCATGTACAAAATGTAAATTCTATATTGATAATTTTCAAATCTGAATTCCATAATATACTATTTTAATTTTTTTTTCTATGGGATCAAATCAAATATCTAAAAATACTCAATTAATCATTATTATCTCTAAACATATTTAAAAAATAAATCACACCTATATGTAAATGCCTAATTTTAAAATATTTTTATAAATAGAATATTATGTAAATATGTTACTAATTCGATCTTTGAAAACATGAAAAAACAATTTAATTCTTGATTTTCATATAATCATGTTTAATTTTTATTTTTTAAAATTTAAAATTTTAAAATTAAAAATTAAAATTTCTCATTTTAAATATGAAAATTAATAAAAAAAATCAATTAAATTAAATTTTTGTAAAATTTAAGTATCCAAACATGAAATTCTGAACCGGTAATTACTGAATCTAATTAGCATTAAATTATATTTTTATCATATAAAAGAACACAATTTGTCAACAAACATAATAATGTGAATTGTGGAAGAACAAAATGGAGCATAATAAAGTGAAATTGGAAAAATGTAACACAAGTTTGAATTAAGAAAGCACATACCAATCTCTATTAGTGGGGACTAAAGTTGGTTAATTATATTTAAATGTATATTTGCAAAAGTTCGGAGGATTTAACCCAAAATCAATTAGAGTAGAGAAAAAGAATTTATATAGCCGGCTTCAAATTTTTTGGATAAAAACTTAGTTGAGTAGGTTTAATTATATATTTACAAAGGCATGTGACAAAGCGACACCGTTACATTAATTGACGATGACTTAACCATATGAGTATTGTAAAGCTCACATATGCTAAAACGCCAAGTTTGCTAACCATTTTTCATTGTTATTTTATGATAAAAGCTAAGACATATCTTGTAAGATATGCTATATGTTAGTAATTAATTTTATGCTAGCCTGTTGGTTTTGTAAAAAATAATTTATATGTAAATTTTTTTTATAAAAATTATTTTTTAAAAAATAATTTTTATTATTTAATTATAATATTAAATAAATTGTTTGTGTTTATATTATATATGTATAAGTGTTTTAATATTTTAATAAAAATGTTAAAGTTAAGAAAATAATTTTTTCTTTTACTAAGAAAATATTTTAAAAAGAAAAATTTATTTTCTTTAAAAATAAATTAGTTTTCCCTGAGAAAATATTTTCCATTTACTCATTTTTCTGACTGCTCTAAATGTTAGAAAAAGTGAAAAGTATTTTTCAAGATAATATTTTCAACAAAACAAGCGGAACCTAATTTGAAATGAGGTACTTGGATTCAATTTTAATATACATTATTCATAAATTGAAGATTTTAGTATAAATTATTAATAAATTATGAATTTCACATATTACCATTCTATTTGTTATGAACATTGTAGAATGAATTTAAAATAATATTATTTTGTAAATTTTTTAAAATTCACACTCTAATAAGATATTTATCACATTTATGAGCTTAATATATATTCACAACTCTAATCAATTGAATAAAATATATTTATTTGAAGAACTAAAATTTGAATTGAAACTAGATAGAATTGAATCAAAATTGGAGAATTAAACCGAAGAATTGAATCAAAATTGGAGAATTAAACCGAATCAAAACTAAAATATCAAAAAAATTGAATTGAAACCGTTCCAAAATTTGAATTCAGTTTTTAATCCCAGACGTTAGGGGTGTAGCTATGTTGGGTTAGAGGGGATATGGCCCCCAAGTCTCAAACACCTCTCAGTGAATTTATTCAATAAATTTTGGTATAAGGAATTTATTTTTTTTTATAAATAAATATAATAAAAATATGTTAATTTATTCAATATTTTAAACAAGTAAATGTAATTCAATATAATTTGTTAAAATTATTATATTATTGTAATATATTTCTATTTTTAATTTGTATTAATTACTTAATTATTTTTTATTAATTTTTAATGAAATTTTTATTCAAACTATTCAGGATCTTCTTAATTTTTAAATTTTATCAGTAAATTAATTATTCAACAAACTACATCTATAATTAAAAAATAAATTATATCTATATGATCACTGCGTCAACATTGTTTAACGATAATTAATGGTTCAAAATAAATTTGTTAATGAAGGGAAATATAAGGTATCGAATTGATAAAAAATAAATCACAATATCTCATGTATCAAAACATGAAAATACATGATATATTTTTTTTTTTTACTTTTCATTTTTACTTATTGATATATCTTCCCAAAACAAATATACACTTGACCCAGTAATTTTGATTCTTGGATAAATTATAGACCAAACCATATCAGTGATTCAGCTACACATGATTCAGCTAGAATATTATTCGGCCAGAAGATAGTATGATTACACATGGTTTGGCCATAAGACAGTTTGGCCACACATTGTTTAGCCACCACAGTTTGGCCAAAAATAGTTCAACTAGAAGATAGTTCAGCCACACAGGTTCAACCAGAAGATAGTTCAGCCACACATGGTTTAGCTAGAAAATAGTTTGATAACATATTATTCAATCAGAAGATAATTCAACCGCACATGATTTGATCAGAAGATAATTCAGCTACACATTATTTGGCCACACATGGTTCAACTATATATGGTTCATCCAGATGGATGGCTCATCAGCCACATTGCTCATCCATACAGATGGTTCATCCATCACATTGCTCATCCAAATAGATGGCTCATCCACCACATTGTTCATCTAAATAAGTGGCTCATCCAGACATATTACTCATTCAGATACATGACTCATTGAAAACGAAAAGCATTTCGGTCAAAGATGACAATTGTTACCTTTATGGGATTTTCAATCCTGCCTTCAACAAAATGCCACTTAGATAGGAACTTATTAAAAAGATATTACATCTCCTATTGCTAGCTATGTCATTGATCCTAATCAATCTTACACACTTTTTCATACTAGCTCTAACTTGAGCGTCAAAGGGTCCTCACCGAAATCATTTTTGGTGAACTATAAGATTTTGCCCGTGACTTTAAAAATTGAATGGGCCAAAATCAATTTTTTTAACGTGCTCCGATATTAATTGATATTTACTTTAATTAAAGCAAATCCTAATTCTTATTGTATGAGGACACTTGATAGACGTACTCTCTCTCTCTCTCTCTCTCTCTCTCTCTCTCTCTCTCTCTCTCTCTCTCTCTATATATATATATATATATATATATATATATATATATATATATATATATATATATATATATATATAAGTTGATCCTCTCTTTACCCATAAGGTCACACACATTCTCTTTCATATAGTCAGAGATATGTGAGAATTTATTTGTTCAATATCCATTATTAGGATGATAATTAAATATGTTTATGATTGTTATGGTCTATTAAGAATTAATATACATGTGGTATCAGAGCCACAGGTTTTGAATAATTAAATTTCTCCATTAAATTTGTTATGATGAACATGATGTTGATGTTCTTGCTTATTGTTAGATCTGGGTAGAATTAAAGTGTATATCATTAAAGTTTAATGATCAAGGTTAATAATTAAAATAATAATAATATTAAAATTTGACCCAATTAAGTTTTGGGTATGAGAATTATTAACACGGTAAAAAATTATGTTATACAGAGATTTGAGTTTGGGATCAAGTTCTCTCAAAAGAAAGGAATTAAAAGAAACAAAATAGTAAAAAATATATATCAAAGTGGCCGAATTGTTTGGCCATCAATTTCAAAACATGTTTGTGATGAAGATGCTTAAAATAAATAAATAAATTAAATAAATAAAGTTTTGACCTAAATTTAATTGGGCCATGAAAGTTCAGCATTATGAAGAAAACGTGTTGTAATGATTCTTCTGGGAACATGTTTTTCCAAAAGCAAGGAAAGACAATATATATATGTGTGTGTGTGTGTGTGTGTGTGTGTGTGTGTGTGTGTGTGTTTTCTGCCCAATCTAATTAAGATTTGTAATTAAACATAATGATTGAACAAATATTAGGTTTATTAAGATACAAAATTTATATCATGACTTATGTTATTTATTTTGGTTTGTTAGTCACCAAAGTGGCCAAACTAAAATAAAATAAAATTAAAAGTTTGTTAGTCACCAAAGTAGCTAAACTATGAACGATGTTTACATACATATAAAAATTATAAATTATTTTTACTAATAGATGCCTATGATAAAAAATAGATTAATTAATATCCACTAGTCATCAGAACTTAAAGATTTTGCCCAAAGGTAAATCAATTATTTTATAAATAGTCAAAATTAAGAGGACAATAATATTTTATAAAGTATATATTGGATGCCCAAAGGCAATATGTATATTTGATGTAAGTTAATTATTGTCCAATCAAGTGTAAAGGTATTTAATTTTGGATAATATATTATAGTATCTACCCAAAGGAGAACTATAATATACCCTAACTGTTTAAATTATCTAAATCTATTTTGAGCATATAAATATCGTATTGTAACTGTTCTCTTTATTGCAAGTTAGTCTATTATTATTTTAATAGGTTGAACTTATTTAAATGGTGTGAGCAAGTTAAGTTTCATTTAAGTGTCTTGGACATTGACCTGGGATTATAGGAAGGCTAACTTACTACTATTATGGATACAAACAGTGAGTAAGAGAAGTTATACCATAGGCAATGAGACTGGTTAAACAAACTAAGCCTTTTTTTTTTTGAATGACTATTGCTAACAATATTAAGACTATAATTTCATAAACTGAAAATTCAAAAGAATACCTTAAACTTGTGAACCTTTAACTCATAAAAGATATGTTCCATTCTGAAATTAAGTCACTCACTAGTACTTATATGGCATAACTGGTGACCATGAAGTATGATGGATCGAAGAGTATGCAAGGGCACATTATTGGAATGAGTGATACTACAGCAAAACTAGAAACCTTAAGGATGACAGTTGATGAATCCTTCTTGGTGTAGTTCTTTATGAACTCATTGCCTCCTAAATATGGGCCATTTCGAATTAGTTACAACATTATTAAGGATAAGTGGAATGATAATGAATTGGCTAGTAAGCTAATTTAGGAGGAAACAAGACTAAAGAATCAAGGGACTCATTCCGTCAACATTATGGGTCAAAAAGTTGATCAAGGACTTAAAGATAAAGCATACAAGTTTAAGAAGAAGAAAAAAAGGATCTTCAAATGTTACTCAAGCTGAGGAAAAGGAACAAATGATAGATAAATGTCGCTTCTATACAAAAGTAGGACACTATCAGAAAGATTTCCAAAAAGATAAAGCTTGATTTGAAAAGAAAGGTAATATTTTTGCTTATGTATATTTCAAATCAAACTTATTTGAAATTCTTAATAATACTTGGTGGCTTGATTTTGATACTATTATTTATGTATCCAATGTGATGAAAGGATTCCTTATGGTTCAAACCGCAAACCCAATTAAGACTTCCTAATTTGTGGGAAATCATATGAAGGCTCCAATTGAAGGTATAGAGACTTACCGTTTGGTCTTAGATAATGGCTATCAACTAGACATATTACAGGCCCTATATGTGCCTTCAATTTCTAGGAATATCATTTTTGTTTGAAAAAATTGATGAATGTGGGTTTAATATTAAGTTTTAGCATTAATATTTCAGTTTATTTAATAATAATGATAATTCCATTATTATTTTTAGAATTCTTACAAATAGTCTATATAGACTGAAACTTGATCATAATTTTCTTAAATCTTTGCCTGTCACTTATAGCAATATTGGAATTAAGCATAGTAGACTGAATAAGAATACTGTTTTTTTGTGGCATAAGCTTTTAGGTCACATATTTAAAGAAAGATTAGAAAGGTCAATAAAGAATGGAACTCTACCAAATCTAGATTTTGTTGATCTTAATGTGTGTGTAGATTGCATTAAGGGAAAGTAAACCAAACATAATGAGAAAGGAGCATCAAGAAGCAGTTTGCTTCTTGAAATAATACACACTAATATATATGGGCCCTTTGATGCTCCATCTTTTGGTGGAGAAAAATACTTTATCACCTTTATTGATGATTTTTTATGTTATGGATATATTTAATGAAAAATCTCAATCAATAGATATATTTGAAATGTACATAAATGAGGTTGAAAGATAATTAGATAGACATGTAAAAATAGTAAATTTAGATAGATGTGGTGAATATTATCAGAAACATAATGAATTGGGACAATATATCCTGGTCTATTTATAAAGTTCTTAGAAAGTTGTGGCAGATATGTACAGTATACTATGCCAAATACTCCTTAATAAAATGACGTGTCTGAAAGGCAAAATTGAACTTTAATGGATATGGTTAGGAGTATGATGAGTAACTCTTCTTTACTTATATCTTTGTAAATGTATGCACTTAAAACCTCTATGTACTCATTAAACAAGGTTCCTAATAAGGGGTAGTCTTAAAAACACCTTATGAATTATGGACTGAAAGGAAACATAGTTTAAGGCACCTATATGTTTGGGTTGTTGAGCAGAAGCAAGAATTTATAATATACATGAAAAGATATTAGATTTTTGAATGATAAGTGGATACTTTATTGATCATCCAGATAAATCTAAACAGTATAGTTTTTATGTTCCAAACCATAGTTTGAGAATTGTGGAAACTGGTAATGCTAGATTTCTCAAAGAATAATGAAGTTAGTAGACGTGTTGAAAGATATGATGTGGATATACAGGAAATTGAAGTTGATTTTCCTATGCCCATTAATATTTCTACATCCATCTCTACTCCACATGTTGTGCTAGCAGTTGTTGAATGTTCTAACAATGCTACACAATATGATGATGAAACACACCCTTAAGAACCTAACCCACGAAGGATTAACGAAAGTGAACTACAAAAAAAATGCCCTTAGGAAGATCTCAAAGAGAAAAGAGATTGGCAATCACTAATGATAATGTGGTTTACTTGGAAGAGTTAGATTTTGATATAAGGAATCGATAAAGATTTAGTTTCATTTTCATAAGCCATAGGAAAGTACTAAGTCTAACAAGTGGTTAGACACCATGAAAGATGAGTTAAAATCCATGGAACAAAATAAAGTATGAGATCTTGTCAAATTGCCTAAAAGATCTAAATGAATTGGGTGTTAATGGGTCTTAAGACCTACAACGACTCGAATGATAATAACGAATGATATAAATCAAGACTTGTTACCAAGGTTTATACTCATAAAAATGGTGTTGACTGTAAAAAGACTTTCTTGAGACTCATTAAGAATTAGAACTCATTGAGAATTATTATGTCATTAACGACTCATTATGATTTAGAGTTACACCAAATTGATATAAAAACATCCATTCTAAATGGAAAACTTAAAGAGGAAGTTTATATAGACCAACCTGAATGTTTATCAGTTGAAGGAAAAGGTCATATGGTGTGTAAACTTAAGGAATCAATATACAAACTTACGTAATATTAAGTTCAATATCATAAAGTCTATTGATTTAAAGAAAAAGTCATTGATCGATATATATATCTTAAGATCAATGAGAGTACGTTCATTTTCTTAATTCTATATTTTTTGTAATTATGTGTTTTGATAATATCTTTTTTGCTGCAAATGATTTGGACATATTACATGAGACTGAAGATTTTCTCTTAAAGAATTTTGAAATAAAAAATATAGGAGAGGCATCCTTTGTGATTGTAATAGAAATTTTTCGTGATAGATTACACTGCTAGGATTGTCTCAGAAAGCCTATATCGATAGAATTCTAGAGAGATTTAGTACGCATAAATGTTCAGTAGGAATTGTTCACATATAGAAAGGGGATAAATTTAGTCTCAATCAATGTGCAAAAAATGATGTAGAATGCAAAGAAATGGAATCAATTTTTTATGCTTCAATTGTAGGCAATTTTATATATGCTCAAACCTGTACAATTTCTTATCCTGGAATTGATCACTAGAAAGCTACAAAGAAAGTTTATGGCACCTACAATGAGCTAAAGATTTTAGGCCCACTTGTAGGAGATTTAATCATTTATAAGTGGTTAGATACTAAGATTCAAATTTTGTTGGATATGTTGATAGTAAAGTCTATTTTGGCTACCTGTTCCTATTAGCTGAAGAAACAGTATCTTGAAAAAATGCCCAAAATAGTCTGTCATTGCTTCATCTATTATGAAAGCAGAATTTGTGGCATGTTTTTAAATTATAATTCATGCATTATAGATGCAGAATTTTATCTCAAAACTTGAGGTAGTCGACACCATTAGCAAGCTGTTGAGAATTCATTGTGATAATTTCATAACAATATTTTCTCTATAAAAGATAAATATACAAAAGGTACCAAGCATATAGAATTAAAGTATTTTGTCATTAAGGAGGAAGTTCAGAAACGAAGAGTTTCTATTGGGCATAATGATATTGATCTCATAATTGCAGATCCCATAATTAAAAGTTTACAACCTAAGACATTTAAAGAATATTTTCTTATAATGGGTTTTGGTTGTATTGATGAATGATGTATTGGCTCTAATATTTTGAGCTCATTAATGTGTTTCTGAAATACATTGTGTATTTTTTGTTTCTCATTATTGTGTACACATAATATTTTAAGTGAATGATAATAAGAAAAGTCATTTCAAGACACTATTGTGGATCATGATGTGACATACAAATATCTATTATAAACCTACTATAATAAGTTACTAGTGTTGTGAGATATGAAAGGGAGTATGTGATTAAATAATGTATAATCGCCATAACCTACACTTAGTAGTTCTTATAGCAAGATAATTATGAAGTACATTATAGAAATGATTTGTTTATTTTATGTGCGTATAATGTTTATAATATTAAAGTTTATATCAATTGATTATTGTGCCAAGTGGGAGAATGTAAGATTTTGCCCATGACTTTAAAAATTAAATGGGTAAAATTAATTCTTTTAGTGTGGCCCGAGATTTATTGATATTTATTTTAATTAAAATAAATCATAATTCTATTTGTATAAGGATACTTGATAGACATACCAGATTCAGTGTTGGATATATATATATATATATATATATATATATATAAGATGATTATCTCTCTACTCATAAGGTCACGCATATTCTCTTTCATAAAGTTAGAGATATTAAGGTCATCTCAAGAAAGTCTTCTATAATTAAAGTTTTGTGTATGAATCAAGAAGGATCAAGGGAGAGAAATCAATTTATTGAATCAAAGTCTCTCTTTCAATTATTACCATAATTCAATTAATAATTTATTTATTCAAAATGCATTATTAAAGTGATAGTTGAATTTTATTTTTATAATTCATATTATATTTATAATTATTATAATCTATTAAAAATTATTTTACATTAAGCTCTAATCCATTTATCAGGTCCAGTAATTTCTACCCACCACAACACATGATCTCTCATAATTTATCAGGTCCGGTAATTCCCTTATACTTAAGCACCAAGTTTGCTAAGTGTTTTTCATTGGTCTTCCTCACACCATTTTGTCTTTATATCTTTATATCTTTTTCTTAACTAGTAATAATTAGACCAAAGAAAAAAATAATTAACAGTTGGTTCAACAATTACCATCAATTGTTAATTTGGTAATTTTTGTTTTCTTCTAGAAAGTTGGTCATTAATAATTAATGAGAATAATTAAATGCTAATAATTAATTATTAATAATTAAAGAGTTAAAAATGTTAATAAGAAATAAAATTTTATTATTGTTGAGATTTAAATTCTAATCTACTCACTTTAGCAATAGGGATGAAAAAGTGCCATAATTTTCATCTATTTAATGAATTTATTCAATTAATTTTAAATTAATTTAGACTCTATTTATTTTGTTAAAAATAATTTATATGTAAAAAATATTTTTCATGAAAAATAATTTTTTACGTGTGAAAATTTTATTATCATTTAGTTGTAATGTTAAATTATTAGTATAAATTTATTTTATGTATTTAGAAGTATTTTCACATTTTAATAATATTATTAAAATTTAAAAAATAAAAATGACTACTTTCTCTTAAAAAAAAGCATTTTTTTTAAATGACTTAATTTTCCTTTAATCAAGAAAATATCATTTATCCATTTTCTTGACTACTCAAACACTAAAAAATATAGAAAATATTTTCGATAAAATATTTCGCATGAAACAAACCAAGGCTTAATATCAATTTAATAAGCTGGTTAATAAAATTTAATTAAATTAATTTAATGAATTTTTAATAAATATTAAAAATGAAAATAAAAGCACATGATTGAATTTGATTTTGGTTGGCTAAAAAATAATACAGAAACTTATTATATTTAAAAAATTAATTTAATTGATTAGATTATTTTTTTAATTCAAATTCTATTTTATTAAGAAATAAAATTTTATTAAAATTTATTTTATATAATTAAAAATTAAATTAATAATATCATACAACAATTTATTGATAAATACGTGCATATCATAGCAATAATGCTTAAATGCGTAATATACACTTCCTTACTTTTAGAATTTCACAGATACAAAATGAGAAAATGAAGCTCAAGAAGAAATTAAATAGAATTCTATATTTAATTTTTAATTTTATTTAAAATTGCTAAAAAAGGTTAAATACTTCTTTTTCCTTAATATAATTCTACATTATCTTAATAAACAATATAAATATATTATAAAAAAATTATTAATATAAGAGCAACATTGAATAAAAGATAAAAGTATCCTATTATTTTTAAAGAATTATAGTGTCATTAAAATGTAAACAAAAATGGTTTACCATTAAATTTCAAAATAATCTGTAATAAATAAGCATTAATCAATAATAATTACAAAAAGTACCAATTAATTAATTTAAAAATTCTATTTGTATATATTAATTTCTAATTAATAAAGAAAAATATTAAAACCAATAATATATTACTAATGCTACAAGGACATTTATAGGCGTTAGACTATCCAATTAATTATACAAGTAAATTCTATTTTCACAATAACACTGAAATAGTAATATAATAGCCAAGTTAATTTGAATAAAACTCCAGATAATAAATTATATAATAATTTGTATGAAAATAAATTTTTTAAAATATTAATATATATATATATATATATATATATATATATATATATATAATGTCATATATTTTAGAATTCAAAATTAGGATGATTAATAATATGAAATAGATTATTTTATTAAGAATTATATTCTTATTTTATTTATACAATTTTAAGTATTTTTAAATACTTAATATATGTAAATAAAATGATTATTTGATAGTTGATACACATGTTTGAAAAAAATTAGTAAATTATAAATTTGAAACTGAAATAATGTCATAACTTTCTGCGACTGCATTAAATTAATAATTTTTATTTTATTAATTTTAAATTAATTAATTATTAATTTAATAAGATAATTAATAAAAAATATTTTATTAAATTAGTTCAATAAATTTCTTTATAATTATAAATATTAAATATCAAAATTATATATTCAATAATAAATTATTTATATATTTATATATAAAAACTAAATATGTCATATAACACCCTCCTTGTAGCAAGTCTGTACATTCTATTGTTCCGGTATCGGTCTGGACAGCTAGAACATCCGGAAAAATATTTAAACTAAAGTGAGGAACCATAATTAACTCAAATATTAATAAGAAAAATTTAGGAAAAGTTTAGAAATAAAATACAAACAAGTTAAATGAGCCGGTGTCCTAACGATGGGTAGCCTAGTGAAAAGTTGCGGCTCTCGCAACTAGGAGCCCTAGAACCAGGAGAAAAATTATAAAATAATTTTTAGGACTCTAGAGAAGGGTCATTGAGGTTCTTATGGCATTAGAATGCCAAGGAAATGCTTAGAAAAATTTTTCAATCGGTACAGACAATTTTGGCCCGTTAAGCCAAACGGAGGGCATTTTGGTCATTTCATCTTCAGAGATGATTTTTTGCCGACTTGTCCAGTTAAGCAAATAATTATTATGATCTAAAATATAAATAAATATTGCTAAAAATTAAATTGAAAATGAGTAGAGAAGAGAAGAAAAGAAAATGAAAGAAAATGCTAATTATGACATCATATGATGTCATTTAAATTTTCTCCACCAATCACAATTTGTTAAACTCATTAAAAGAGATAAAAGAGACCAAAAATTGAAAAAACCAATCTGCATCTTTAACCTTTGGGCAGCCAAAAACGTTGAGAGAGAGAGAGAGAAGAGGTTCCACCATTTTCAAGCTTAAAAACTTGAATTTCCTCTCCATTTGTTCACCAAAATTGCCAAGTCCCTTCACAAAAAATTTGATCTTTCACCTAGAAAAAGCTATTGGCAGCCAAAGAAGAAGAGATTAGGGAGGTTTAATCAAGGTTAAGTGAAGCTCAAAAAGGTTAGTGCACTAAACAATTTCTTTTCTTTCTTTAATCTTGTAAGCATGCTAAATCAAGTAGAAATTGTGTGAAATTAAAAGAAAAACTTGAGTAAATGAAATCTCTAAATTTTTCAGCCATGAGAAAGTTTAAGGATTGTTGGTTTTTGATGAAATTAAGTGGCTGAATTATGTTATTGATGAGTATAGATGATGGATAAAGTGATTTGGTATGAGTTTGGTGTGTGTATGCCATGAATTGGAAATTGGAGTTAGGGTTTGAGAATGAAATGGAGACTTTGATCATGTAATGATGAAAGTAAGTTTAATGGTCAATTAGTGACCATTTGGTTATGTGTAAACAAGAAATGAGGTGGTTTGATTAGTGGGAATTGCAGTTGGTGTGGCTGCCCATGGTGACCTGCAGAATTGGACATGAGTCCAGCAGGTTTGGGCAGCCATAACTTGAATTTTACAGGTTCAATTGGTGCAAGGCCAATTGGACATGAAACTAGACACATAATGGCACAACTTTGGTGAAGAAACCATGCCCATAAAATCAAACCAAGTAGACCAAAAGCTTGCCCTAATCCGGGTGACCTGTAGTCTATTTCTGCAGAATGACCAAATGAACAGTGTTTGGTCATCTGGCCATAACTCAACGTAGAATGGTCCAATTGACCTGAAATTTTATCAACAATAAGCTGAGATATAGACCAACAACTTTCATGAAGAAACCTAACCCAAATTATGACCAAAACCTATCCAACAAGTGAGTTGTAGTCACTGTTCACTGCACTGTAGTTATGGTCAGTCC
The DNA here is from genome assembly GCF_030052815.1 of Hevea brasiliensis. Lineage (NCBI taxonomy): Eukaryota > Viridiplantae > Streptophyta > Magnoliopsida > Malpighiales > Euphorbiaceae > Hevea > Hevea brasiliensis. The sequence goes on from NC_079498.1 coordinate 9,276,239, forward strand.
AGAAAAATTTTAATCCTACCAGTTGTGATTTTTGGACCATAACTTGAGCTAAAAAATTCCAAATAAAGTGATTCAAAAAAGGAAATACAACTAGACAATATAGGGAACAACTTTCATTTTGATCAATTTGCCAAATTCCCACTGTAAAATTGACCAATGGAACAGTAAAAATAAGGTATAAAAAGTGAAAATTCTGCCCAACTAACATTAAGCTTAGAAATGGTATTGGCAACCAATACCAACAAATTTTGAATGCAAAATGTGGTATGTTGATGATATTAAAACCAATGTACCTATTGCCTATGCAAAAGTCAACATTTTTATTGACCAATGAATGGAATAGTAACACTAAAACTTAAATTCCAAAAATTGTGAAACTTAAAAGTATGAAATGGCCTAGTATACCTAACAAGATTGGTTTGGATAGCTTAGCATGCCAATAGGGTTCAGTTAGCAGTACTGCACATGGCATTATGCCATTCTGTGATTTCATGGCTTTTAGCCATTCTGACATTGTGTTGAGACTTGGCCTTGTGCCTAATGTTATTACAGCTTATTAGCTGTTCTGTTGCACACCGGGAGATACATATGTGACCGATGGTGTGATGGCCCGAGGTACTTGATACCCAGTGCCAGTTTACCCGTTTATCCAGTCCAGTCATCCAGTATAGGTTACTTGGGCAACCAAAAATGAAAGTGGATAAATTTAATGAAATAATGAATATAACAAGTACAAAATAAATAAGACTACAAATACTCATCGAAAATTTATTTGCAATGAGACATCAATACATTCACTGCATATTTATTTTCTGTTATTTCTTTTTATTTTATTATTGGCACCACTAAGCATTATTGCTTAGCACGTTGCTTTTGCCACGCGTAGGTTCTGGAGAGACCGATCGAGAGCTCAGTAGACCACAGACTAGGTGAGACCATCTGCAGCTCTGCATAGTGTCCATGTCACCTCACCATCATCAGTGCATTAGTAGGACACTAGGTTTTATTTTGATATTTTGTAATTAACTTTTATTTTCTCATATGTAATTGAAACTTATGTAATATTTTTTGGTATTAATGTAAATAGTGGAAATTGTGTCTATGAATGAAAAAGTGAATATTTATTTATGACTTTTACATGATTATCATATGAGATGAATGATTGAGAAATGGAAATGTTGTTGAAAAACATATTGAGATTTTGTTGATGAAATGGAGTTTGGGATTGATTGAAAATATTGGAAGTGTTTTTCACAGGTTCCGAAGAACTGTTTTCTCCATTTTTAGCCGGTACTCTGCCGGATTTTCTATAAAATTCGCGGAACCTCAAATAAATTTATGACTTCAATAAATGACTGAAATGAATTATATTTCACAAATTGTACTCCATAACTATGAAAAAAAAATTAGGAAGAATAAAAATGATTGAATTAAAATAGGGTATTCCGGTACATTGTGTGGCATATCTTACTCGGCTACAATGTAAATGGGTAAGAGGTGTCACAAGTCATGTCTTCTTTATGCATAAAACGTAAACTCATGAGTTATGTCTTATTAAAATACATTTTATTCCGCCAATGAAAGTTAATTCAATTGATAAGACTTAATCAGTGCTCTTATTAGGTTGAGAGTTCGAATACTACCACAAGTTCTTTTTAGTTGGCAATTTGTAAATGCAACTATAATTTCTTAGTGAGGTTGATAGTATATCCTGACCCTGAATTGGGAGAGTCTCCTTTCACCTAAACTTTTTGAATCTAATATATATATATATATATATGTACATACACACGCCAAATTTAATAATGAGTCTCCAACTACTTCCTCCGTTCCACAAAGATATGCTTACTTTTTTTTTTTCATTTATTCCAAATTATAGGTCATTTTCCTTTAGTAATTTATTTACTAATTTACGAATATATCCTTATTTAATATACACTGAAAAAGTAAATCTCTTGAGATAACATGTGCAGTAGGAAGGATTTGAGTGGCATGGGCTTTAGAAACCTGCATCTCTTTAATATAGCTATACTTGGAAAGCAGGGTTAGAGAATTATCTCAAACTTGGACACTCCTCTTTCTAAGACTATCAAAGCTAAATAGTTTTCAAGAAGGAATTTTTTGGAAGCCCAAGTAGGGCATAATCCTAGCTTTACTTGGAAGAGCTTATTGCATTCTAAAGATTTGTTGATTAAGGGGATTAGGTGGAAGATTGGCTTTGGTTCGTAAGTTAAAGTGTGGGGAGACTCATGGCTTCCTAAGGAATCTAATTTCTTTATCTCCACCCCAATGCCTATTGGTCTTAAAGATATTCGAGTGATGGATCTTTTTGAGAATGGGTCTAAGAGGTGGAATGTTCCTTTGATTCAAGACTTGTTTTCCGATGATGAGGCATGGAGCATATTGAAAATTCCTTTATCTGCCAGAAATAGTCAGGATAGGATGATATGGTAGTATGAGAGGAAGGACACATATTCGATAAAGTCTAGGTATAGACTTTTGCTCAATGAGCTTTTCGTTTCTAGGATTAATAAGGTCAGTACTAGTTGGAAGAAGCTTTAAAGTCTTTAAGTGCCTCCTAAGGTTAAAAACTTCATATGGAGGGCTAACTGTGATATCTTGCCCACTATAGATAGGTTGAGCGTGCATAGGACATGTCTTGACTGCGATAACATTGAGACCCTTGTTCACATTCTATTATACTGTCGTAAGGCTATTTATTGCTAGGGTATTGCTAGAATTATTATTTCCCAAGATATTGTGAATTTTTTTTACTATTTTATGCATTTTCTTGACACTCATGATTTGGATAACTTAGCTCGTTTCAGTGTTCTGGCATGGAATATTGAGTCTGCTAGAAATCTTTTCCTTTGGTAATGAAAATTTTTAGACTTCCTTGGAGATTGTTTCTGTCACGACCCAACCTATGGGCCGGACCGGCACTAGGACCTGGGCCAGCTTAAAGCCCCCGAGGCCCGTAGTAAGCCTAACTGTTCATTAACCCAACTCTAAGGCCCATTTGGGCCCAATATCAAGAAAACAAACGGACAGAGTCCGGCCATAAAATGGACTTACCAACGGGGAGTTTTCGACTCACCCGACCTGTAAACACAATATATAGTCAATTGGGGAGCTCAGCTCACCCTCCACATACTCATCAACATAATAATAAATGGGAGCTCAGCTCCCTCATCCAATTCATCAAAACAGACTTAAAATATTAAGTTTACAGGTCCAACATGAATATAATATTACAGACCAAATTCAAATAATTACTGCTAACACTTGCGGAAATTCTAGGAGTAAATAAAATTACACAAATATCGATAAACAACCTGCGAAGTATAAAAAGCAGGTTAACCCAGAATAAATATCCTCCTGTGGCCTGTAAAAATTTTTGAACAGGAGTGAGCGTTCGACTCAGAGAGTAAAATATCAATCTTAACTATAATCTCTATAACTATCTGAACTAATGCACCCTGTAGAGTGAAATGCAACATAAACAACATTTTCACATCATAACATCAAAAAGGTAATTTGGAGCACTCACACACCCTGTAACATCATTCATAATATATGGGAGCTGATCCCCTATACAGCTCTCTTAATTCCAACCTGGTGCCAGCGAAGAACTCAGCTCGGACTTCCACTTAATAACCAAATCGGGGTCCCAGCGAAGAACTCAAGCCATGTCTACCCCGAAGGACCGGGTCCCAGCGAAGAACTCAAGCCGTGTCTACCCGTCCTATCCATAGTTCACACCACATCACACGCACGCCAACGCACGCACACTGCTCCAAATTACCACAACAACACTCATGGCACATTAACAGTTATCAATGCAACATAATTCGTGCCTAGAGTTTAACTACATAAATATATGCATATAAGTGATGCATGGGCATGCTGAACATATAATAATATCGAAATTACAGTTAAAATTAATATTTTACTCACAGACTTGACGACAAATTACTGTGGCGGCTGGGCGGAGGAAGAAGGTATCCAGCTCACACGACAATTATATTACAATTATTTAATACAATCTGACTCAATACAAACAAAGAAAAAGACCAATACGTCCTAAGTCGTGCCGAAAATCCGGCAGAGTCTCCCCTATACCTAGGACCTACCCAACCTGCAAAAGGGCCAAAAATGCACTTCTATATTCACAATCCATATATCAACAGTTCAATCATATCACACAGCCCCTCCTGGGCCCATCAAATCAGTCATCCATCACAATACGCAAAATTTCAATTTAGTCCTTATTATTGATCATTTTTGCAAAAACTGCCCAAACAAGCTCTAAAAATTATAAAACTTTGCCCCGCGGTCCTTAGCAATATTACTAAGCTATTGCAAAAAGAATCGTAATTTTCTAAGCTACCACGAATATTTTATGGATTTTTAATCCTATTTAAGCACTAGAAAATTACGTAAAAATAAGGTTCGGGTTTACCTTTGCCGATTCCGACTTGAACGCTCGACGCGTCGACAATGGGGCTAGCCAAAACCTCGGCCCAATTCGAGACTTTTCGTGCTGGTCCGTTCGCCCAAATTTGCGGACAGGTCAATCGCCGAATTTTCGCGAATCGAGGATACCTACACGAAGCCCATAACACGGGGTTAGTACATAAATTTTTCAGAATTTTCTAAGCTCATTTAATGCTCGAAAATACACCGCGGTTCGTGGGACCCACCAAAAACTGTCGGAAAAATTCAAATTTATGTCGCTAAGCTCTCGACGAATGGAGCGTCTGGTGGCCTCGGTTTCTCGTGGATTCACGATTTTAGAAATCTAGCCCAAAAGTCGAAATGGGCTAAAATCTTCCCGAGCTAAAATCGGACAATCCGCTCGATGGATTTCGGCGTTCTTGGTGTCTATGGAAAGCTCTCGTCGAGTAGATGGTTTTGGACACAAGACCCGGTCCAATCGGTGGTCGGATCGGCCGGATTTGGCCGAGGAAGCTGGCGAGGCGCGCGAGGACATTCGCGGCGTTTTCCAAAGTGCTGGCGCGGTCGACGGTGGGAGGCGGCGAGGAGGATGGATGCGGCGGGCGGCCGCAAGGTGGCGAGGAGAGAGAAACGAGGGAGAGAAGGGAGAGAGACGACGCGCGAGGGAGAAGAAAAAGGAAGAAGGAAAAGGGCCGGTCCGATTCGACCGGTCCGATCCGGTCCGGTTCGATTCGGCCGGTTCGATTCAGGATACAAAATTTTGAATTTTTACTCTACCTCGGGATCGAAAACGAGGTCCAAAAATTCCGAAAAAATTCCATAAAACTCAGAAAAATACGTAGACTCCAAATATATTTTTAGTTTTGCCACGTGGTCTTTAAATTAATTTTTAAAAATCATCAAAGTTTATATTTTCAGAAAATCGAACCCGATTTTTAAAATCCGAAAAATCTCAAAAAAAATTCCTAAAATTTAAATAAAATTAAAATATCAAAAATACTCATAAATAATAAAATTTGGGGTATTACAGTTTCTTTTGCTCTAGACCTTCTTTAAGATTGGGAGCTGTTACACTCATTTCATATAAGCATTTTAGTATAGTTTTGCATCTATTTTACCCTTATAATTAAGTATATTTTATGTTTTTAGCTTTATTTTAGCTTATTTGTTAATTTTAATTACTTTGTATTTGATTTTTGTAATTTTAATATTTTAATAGGTTTTGTAGTGAATTTAAGGTCAATGATGCATTAGGAGGTGATTTAATGAAATTTGGAGCCCTTAAGTGTGAAGAAGAATTGAAGAAATAAAGATTTAGAAAATTAAGTTTGCTGAGATTTGCTTAACATCTTGCTTGAGATGCTGCTTAGGGTATGTTACACTGCTTAACCTATGACCTAGGGCAAGTTGCAAGTCAAGCGCAACTTAATTCTAGCATATTCAGAGTTTTTAAACACCAAACCTACCAAGATTTGCTTGGGGTCTTGCTTGAAATCTTGCTTAGGTTATGCGGTAGTGCTTAAGGTGCAGCTTAGGTCAAGTTGGAATTCAAGCATGAGCAAAAAAACTCATTTCAACATAAACCTACAAAGATTTGATGAGGGTACTGCTTACCCTATGCAGACAGGCCATGCAGAAGCCAAAATTTACTCAAGATGTTGCTTAGGATAAGCAATATCATCAGCAGACAACCCAGAACATGAAAAGCTTTATTGACCTGGAAATTTTTACACTTCATCTTCTATCCATTCATTGGCTCTTATTCATTTTTAGACCTACTTTAGGGAAACTTTTAGAACTACATAAAAGCATCATTTTCTAGTTTTTGCCCTAAGAAGTAACAAGAAGTAAGAAGGAAAGAAATTCACAAAAAATAGAAAAGAAGAGGGACGCCATTAATTCTGGAGAAAGGAGCTATTGCTGCCATTTTTGGAAGCTCCAGAAATAATAAATTTTGGGTTCTTCTACCTGGGTTTTTCTAATTTTAGTCCTTTATCTTATTTTTCTTTACTTTTTCATCCTTTCCTCTTGTAAATATCAATATAAGTGAGTCGAGTCTTTAGATTTCAGAGTTAGAAACCATTTTTTAGATTAATTTGTGGATTAGGATTGGTTTATTGTAGATTTTATATAAATATGAGTTTTGATTCTTTCCTTGTGTGCCTATTTTACTTGCCTAATGTTGGCGCCTATTGAGTATTGTCTTAATCTTTAATTGAAGGACCGAAAGGTGAAAATTATTGATAGATAATCAAGGATTAGAACTTAAAATCACCTAGATTTAGAAATAAACTAGGGATTTAAGAGGATTCATTGATTTATTATAAAACTTAATGGGTTTTAAGTTAATCAAATATCGTACAAAAGTAGGTTTGGTTTTCTTAAAATATGTTTTGGTTTGCTTGAAAAAGATATCAAAGGATTTTAGAATTAATCACCTTTAAACTCTATTTTCTCTTAAAATTGGATGAACCAAGACAAATCCCTAATTAATTTATGTATAAACGTTTAACTCTGGAATCATTTTTACCATAATTAGTCTTTGATTTAAATTATCCATTGTTAATTTAGTTTAATTGCATCTACATTAAAAATTTATTTGCTTGCTCTTTGCTTTTTTTCGTTTAGATTTACCAATTTTACCTTGCTTATTTACATTTACACTTTATTTTATTAATCATTAGCCCAAATAATCACTTCATTCATAGTTTGATAATCAAACGCCAAATCCTTGTGGGAATGATAGTTGACTTATCACTTTATTACTTGATACGGCTCGTATACTTGTGGATCACCCACATCAGGAGTAAGCCAAAGCTAGTAAGGTGGTTCATAGTTCCAGTTCTCCTTAGTTGGTCTCTATTTCGAGGTAAATGAAACTTGGTGTTGGTAGACTGAAGTGTAATGTGGATGTTGCTACCCTTTCCCATGAGCAAAAGACTAGTTATGGTGCTATTTTACATAACAACAGTGGTGGTTTTGTTGTTGCTGTTAGTAGGCATTGGGAAGGTTATGTTAGTGTAGATCTAGTAAAAAGCGTTGATCCTCAGAGAAGCGTTATCCTGGTTGCTTGATCATGATGTTGGTCATGTGTATATTGAGATAGACTCTAGCTTGTTTTCTATGCTATGGGTCCGCAACAAGAAGACAATTTTGAGCTTGGTAGCATCATTCTTGACTGTAATGAGTTTCTTAAATCAGGAAGGTTCTACGCCTTATGGTGGAGGGTATATTATGAAAGACTAAACAAAATTTATTACTTTAACTATATTAATTACGTTTTCTTAATCTATATATAAAAAAAGTAAGCATATCCTTATGGAATGAAAAGAGTATAATATAAAGCTAAGAAACTATTATAAGTTCGATTTTATATAAAGATAAATTTAATAATTACTCTCTATGTCCACTTTTATCTATGGTTTTTAAAAGTTGTTTTTTTATTTTAAATTAGAGTCCACTTTTATATGTGGTTTTTAAAAGTTGTTTTTTTTTTAAATTATTTGTCGTTTTGAGAAGATTAAAGAGTATTATTATTTTTTTTCAATTTTATCCTTATTTCTACTAAACACAATAACTATTTCTGTAATTTTCTAAAACCCATTTTATTACTTCCTTCTCTCTTTTAATTAGGTGAGATAAAAAGTGATTAAGTCAAATTAAAGAATATTTTGTTATAATTTATGTGATTTAATTGCCTCCTTAATCAACAATCAATAACCTTAAATGACATATAAAAGTGTATGAAGGGAATTTATATCAAATTAATAAAAATATATATGTAATAAATATATGAATAATACTCCTTTCGTTCACTTTATATGTCATTTAAAATTTTTGTACGATGATTAAAATTAATAAAAATACATTTCATAAATATATAAATAATATTTCTTCCATTCACATTTATATGTCGTTTAAAGTTTTTACATGGTGATTAAGGAAGTAATTAAATTATCTAAATTATAACAAAATACTTTTTAATTCAACTAATTACCCTTTATTGGGGGATGATAAAATGAATTTTAGGAAATTATAGAAAATAGTTAGTGTTTAGTCGTGATAAGGGTAACATTGAAAAGAAAAATAATTAATACTCTTTAATTTTATAATGACCCAAACTAGGGATCGTTACTGGTGCTAGGGATCAGTCAACTTAAGTCTGCTAGAACCTGCAGCAAGCCTAAAACCTGTGAAACATACATACATTCTTACATCTCACCATCTTAACATACATCAAACCATGGCACCTTAGTCTTTTCATCCATACATAAACATAATAATGGTTCATAATTTGAACCTTAACATACACAAGACTCAAGTGTAATGGTTCAACATGCATACCCTTAAAAGGGTTTACACAACATAAACATCATTACAATTTAAATAATTATTACATTTTTTCTTAAATCGCCATCATAGTACTATCCATTCATAAGTTACATGTCCATCTACCCATACATCATATATAAAGAAGGGTTAAGACTACCCCTGAAGCTCTCTCTTCAAGAACTCTTCTAATCCTGCAACCTTGCACTTGAGGGTTAGGGGAATGGGGTAAGCTTACACAAGCTCAGTGAGTAAACTAACCATCATTAATTTCATCATTCATTCATACATGTGTGCAATGCATCATTCACATGGATTTTCACATCATAAACATTTTATGTAAGATGGACATTATTACCAATAACTCTCCAAACTTTTCTTTTAAACATGACCTGTGTCATGTACCTAGGGGCAATTATCAGATCTCTCTTGAAGGGCAACGTTAAGATCTCCCCTTATGATTTACTTATGGATCCATAACATTACATAACATAATATGTGGGGAGTAATGGTTCATCCAATATCCATCAATGCACTAACAGCAATTTATGCTATTATGTAACATCTTCATGTTCTAGATACATGCATCCTAAACAAATATAACATGATGCATGAGAATGCTTATCAATTACCTATAAATAGTTTTCACTTTATTAAGGTTAGAGTTACTCCCCTCTTATAGCCTATCAACCTCCTTACTCGAACAGGAGCTATCCTCGGATCCTTACTCCTTCGAGTCCCTCAAGTCTGATCCTATAAAATCAGACCCTAGAGTGTTATACAAGGCTCTAAAACTCTATACATAATATAAACATCATATTCTAGGCCCTTAGGAACCATGAAATTAGGTTTTAGAATCTTGGAATTAAAGGAGAAAATAAGTGGGCAGAACCAAGTTAGGTTATCGAAGCCTGGAACATTAGGTACCCATTTTAGGCGGTAGCCATTGCGACTGCCGAAGTCTAGGACTTTAGCTGCTGAATCTAGAAAACTTCCAGATTTTTAGAGAAAATGCAAGTTTTAGCTGCCGAACATTTGGCTTTTAGTAGCCAAACTTGAGAATTTTCAAAATTTTCAAGTCGAAAACTTGCAGATCCAATCACTCAAAAGCCTCAAAACTCATTTCAAAGTTCCAAAACACAATCTCATCACATATATCCATCTCTAAGGCCTAGAACAACTAGAAAACATGCTTAAAACCTACATACATTTATCATAAACTCAAATCCTAGATTCCCCCCAAACCCATATGCATAAACTTCATCAAAAACTTAACTTAAAATAAATTTTCATGAAATTAAAGCTTTAAAAACCTAATTTCTCATCAACTCTCTTAGATCTATCTATTAGATTAAGAAGAAAAGAATGTTACCTCTTTTCTTGGAGATTAGAGGCAGAAGAACCAAAACTTCAAAGCTTGAATATACTCTTTCACACTTCTAAATGGAAGAATCCACCTTCAGCTCTTCAAAGACCCAAGGAGATCTCTTTAAGGAGTTCCTTGTATGCCCCAATAGTTGAGAGAGAGAGAGGAAAAAAAGAAACCCAATTGTTTTGGGCAGGAAACGAATGGAGATCCCTTTTATACCCTCTTTGTCGAGGGACTTTCGGCTGCCAAAAGTTTAACTTTTTGCTGCCAGAGTCGATTCTGCCCAAATAGGCATCGGATTAAAAAAAGACTTCGATTGCCGAAAGTCTGTCTTTCGGCTGCTAAAGTTCCTTCTGTCCAAAACAACTTCTTTAAAACTTTTAAAGAATCAAAACTCTTAAAACATTCTTTCATTGTTAAATACATTTTAAACAAACATACATGAACATATTCTCACCTCTTACCGTTACTCTCTTGTTAGTGAAGTCTCACTCTTTGTTGAAATATTCTATTAAGGACAAATATTCTGATATCAAAAAATGGCAGATATTATATTCTCCCCCCCTTAAGAATATTTGTCCTCAAATTTTAAAACAAACACATAAAAAGCAAACATAATAAACATAGCATACAAAACATACCTAGAAAAGATGGGGATATTGTTGTATCATGGAATCGCGAGTTTCCCACATGCACTCTTCCATGTTGTGGCAGTTCCATAACACCTTCACCATAGGTATCTCCTTATTTCTCAACTTCCTTACTTGACTATCTACAATCCAGATAGGTTGTTCAACATAACAAAGATCTTATGAAATTCTATGTCTGGTTCACTTATAACCCTGTTTGGATTTGACACAAACTTCCTTAACATAGAAACCTGAAACATCGAATATATCCTCTCCATTTCTAGTGGTAAAGCTAACTTGTAAGACACATTTGTAGTACTTCATACAATCTAATATACCTTGGAGCTAGCTTGCCTCTTTTTCCAAATTGGATGACACCTTTTATTGGAGATAACTTCAAAAGCACCATGTCTCCCTCCTAAAATACCACTTCTATCCTATGGAGATCTGCATAACTTTTCTGTCTACCGGTTGCTATCTTCAACCTTGCCCTAATTAAGGGCACGACTTGATTGGTAACTTCTACCAACTCCGTTCCTATTAAGGCTCTTTCACCAACTTCTTTCTAACACACAAAAGACCTACATTTCCTCCCATAAAGAGCTTTATATGGTGCCATTTCGATACTAGAGTGATAGCTGTTATTGTATACAAACTCAACTAGGGGAAAGTACTTTTTCAATGATCTATCAAAGTCAAGTACACATATTCTCAGCAAATCCTGCAAAGTTTGTATGGTCCTTTCTGACTGTCCATTTGTTTGAGGGTGAAAGGTTGTGCTAAAGTCTAACTGGTGCCTAAATCATTTTGAAGACAGTGCCAAAATCTTGATGTAAACTATGGTCCTCTATCGAAGACTATTATTATTGGAGCTCCATATAACCTGATTATCTCTGTTACGTACACCTGAGCCAACTTATCCATAGAGTAGTTAGCTCTAATAGGAATGAAGTGAGTAATCTTAGTCAACCTATCCACTATAACCCATATCGAGTCATGTCTATTGGAGGCAACTGGTAACCCCACAATAAAATCCAATGCCACATTTTCCCATTTTCACTCTAGAATGGGTAGTGGGTTGAGCATTCTTGCTAACTTCTGTTACTCTAGCTTCACTCTCTGACAGACCTCACAAGCAGTCACAACTGTGCAATCTCTTTCTTCATGGAAGGCCACCAATATACCTTCTTTAAGTCTTAATACATTTTGGTGGCTCCAGGGTGCACATTATACTTAGTATTATGAGCTTCTCTTATAATATCTCCCTTGAGTTAGGTGTCATTTGGTACACACAACCTATTGCTGTACCTTAACACCCCTTTTCTGTCAAAACAAAATTCACTGATCTTACCTTTCTGTACCGATTCTGCTATTTTTAGAAACTCAGGATCTGCATACTATTTTCTTGCTATTTGTCTTAGGTACACTAGTGTCACCTTCATCTAAGTTTTCCAAGTACCCTTAGCTAATAACTCCAGTTGCAACCCTTCTCTAATCAGCTGGTACAGGTCCTTTAAGATGGAACATCTTTTTATGGATATATGTGTTAAACTGCCAAATGTGTGACACCCCTTACCATTCTACAGTGTAGCCGAGCAAGGTGTATCACATTCAGTGCTGGAGTACCCTATCTTATCTTGTTGTGTACCTTATTAATTTAATGTCTATTTATTTATATTATCCCATGTGTAGAATTTTTTTTATTAAAATTTATTTTTGTGGAGACTCAAATAGAATCTTCTCTATTTTATTAGCGCATGGCGGGTTTCACTGTTCACTTGTTAAAAACAATTTCATATTCATCTCCTCTTTTCATATGCCATATCATATCATCAAAATTCTCATATCATATTTCATTCCATTATTCCATGCATCACATCATTTTCAAGAAAATATATTTTATTCATTCATATAAAATTCATATACAATAATTTACAAATATTTTTACAACCTCAAAATGATTTACATCTTTTACTTATGTACAATAAAAAAAAATACAAAATCAAATACACATGGGCCCTACCAAAAATAAACTACTGAGGTGACAACCACACAATGGCAGATCTGATCCAAAATCCTATGTAGGCACTACTGCTGTTGCTGGTGGTGGTGGTCTCCTGTAACATGCGTGGTAAAACCAACGCACTAAGCGAATTGCTTAGTGGTGCATAAAGTAAAGTAAAATATAACTAAATAACTGAAGGTAATTAGTCTACATATAACTTTATAAAGAAATATAGAATTCATGAATTTGAAGTCATTTACATGTTTATTGAATTTTGAGAGCAATTAAGTTAATCAGGATCTTTTCTGTTCACTTATTCCATATTTAGTCTTATTAAATTCTTATCAGTGATCTCTTCATGTAATTATTTGATTTTAAAGCTTATTACTCATATCTGTGCTCAAGTAACCTATGACAAACTATAAAGACTCGATATACTGGAGTATACTAGTTAGACATCCGTATGTCTATCATGTATATATCGGTCATGTCAGGCACAAGGCCAGCGGGCAGGTATAAAGCCAGAAATCATAATAGGAACAATGGCCAACGAGCAGGCATAAAGCCTGTAGAACAACCATATCAGACAGATATTGTCTATCAATGATCATTTCTGTGGGCAGTACTATAATCTGTAGTACCTAATTGGTATACCAATCGATCCATGCTATATACATAAGTCTAGGTAAACTTTGGGCAAAGTAGTATTATTAAGTACTTATAGTTTCATTATTTCATGTCATGTATTGTTTGTGTTTCATAGCATTTTCATGTTACTTGCGATGGGAAACATAAGTCCCACATACATATTCATGTCACTTTTATGTTTAGCAAATCATTTTGGTTAATTCCATATCATATGATAAGTCCTTTTATGAACCTTTCTTAAGGTCTAGATTTGGTGTCTTAAATTCACCTAGTAAATTGGTTAAGATGTAGCTACTATTTGCCCACACTTCCTTCATGGAAGTTGTTCCTCTATGTCTTATCTTTGTTTTCCTTTTTGAATAATGTCATTTGGAGTTTTAGAACTCAAGTTATAGTCAAATTACCAAAACTGGTTCATTGCCCCTTTATGGTTCCAGAACCAGGCAGATTCTGGAGTCAAACTTTGTCTAGTCATTTGGGCATGCTACAGTCATTTTTAGGCCTAATGTCCTTCATATGAGTTGTTGTCCTATGTCTTAGGGTCACTCAGGTTTAAGAATCACAATTTTTTAGGTTATGTAGGGTGAGTTATAGCCAATTAACTGACCTACACTCCTAAACCCTGTGCTTTCAGGATTTTAGGTTTAGGTCAGTGTATTTGGTTCCCATTTTAGGGTCCTTACACTCAAAATTTGAGAAAAGTTCCTAAATCAAAGTTGTATTCCTATTTCTTAGATTTTCAGAACAATTTGGCTCATCCCATTTGGAGTTTCCTAGTGGGAGATATGGTATAAATACTGTTATGGGGTCAAGTGGCAATGTAGTTCAATTTCAGGATTTGGGATACTGACTTGTTCTAACAATTTGGCCAAGTTCCATTAGGTTCTGGGTTTTGGTCAAAATACAAAAATTGTAGTTTTAGGTCTTATATTGGTTTCACTACATTTGCAGTTTTTTGGACCAACTTATGGTATTTTTGCCAAAACTGGTCGGGTAGGTCCAAGTCCAGAATTTCAGGTCAGTTTTGGTTCTGATCAGAATTGTCGACCTAATTTGTTCTAGCAATTTGGTTGGGTCAGAGGCAAAATTAGGCTCTATGTTCTTCATGAAAAGTGTGCTCCTATGTCTAACCTTTCCAATGGTTTAAGAATCAGGTCATTCTAACTTTCCTAGAGTAAGTTATAGCCATTTGAATATTTACTGTTCATATGGTCATTTTTCTAGGTCCAGCATATGGTTTCCCGGATTCAAGCCAATTTTAGGCCAAGTTAGGTTCAGTTTCTAAGCCTCTATATGAAAAATGTGGCAAATTGTCCTAGGTTTCATGTCCAATTGGCCTCACACCAATTGGAGCAACATAACTCTACTTATGGCCATGAAAGTACACTGGACTCAAGGTCCAAAATTCCTGCATGAAAACAACACTCCTAATTTCTAAATTCCACCCAACTCCCAAACTTTAATTACATTCATGGCACTTCAAATAGTCAACAATCAACCTCAACAACATTAATTTCAAGCTACAACACAAAATCCCCAAATTATGTCAATACCCTAACTTAAATTTTCACAACTCATGCAAACTCCATGCAAATTAGTTTCTACCACATGCAAACTCATCACGTACCATCACCAATAAGTTTAACACAATTAAAGACCATCAATTGTCACTACCCCCATGGCTGCCGAAATTGGGGTTCCCATTTCTTCATGGTTTTCTTTTAATTTCATGAAATTCTAACCTAGTTTAGCATGCTAATCATACTTAGAGAAAGAAAGAAGCATGGATAGTGCACTAACCTTGATGGACCACTTCTTTGACTTGCTAAACTTTAAATTTTTCTTCAATTCTTGGCTGCTAATAGGTTTCTCAAAGTGTAGGAGTAAATTTTATTGAAGGGACTTAGGGGTTTTGGGGTGGAATTGGAGGGAAATCAAGCTTTGAAGCTTGAAAAACAATGGTGGAAGGAGGGCTATAGGGTTCGGCCAAGAGAGGAGAAATGAAGAAGATGATGGATTTTTTATTCATTTAATTTAATTTGTCCCTTTATATATGATTGTCTAAATTTAATTGGTTATAATTTTTAATGATGTCATTTTGACATCATGCTTATGTCATAATTCATTTATATTTTTATTTCTTTCTTTTCTTCTCTTTTCCCTTTTTCCATTACATAACTCATGACTTTAATTTATTTTTAATGTTTTATTCCCTCTCATTTTGATTGACATTTAGATCAAGATTCAACACTGAGGGTGAAATGATCAAAATGCCCTTCGTTGTGTTCATCGAGTTATAACTGTGTTTACCGATCAGCATAAATTTTTTTTTTTGTATTTTCTTGGCATTTTTATTGTTATTAATCCTCATAATTCCCTTCAATTACATCCCAAATAATTATTTCACAGGGTTCCCCATGAGTCTGGGATTGACAACTTTTTTCACACTCGCTTCCCATTAGGGTCACCCATCGCCGTGACTTCCGGCTCCTTTAACCTATCTACACTTCATTTCTTTTATTTTTTTCTTAATTTTTCTTGGTCTTTATTTAACCATCTTATGACTCTTCACTCTAGTTTAAGTGTAGTTCTAGCCATTTTGACTGTCCGAACAGACGTTAGTCATCGAAACAGTAGAATGTACGGACTATCTAAAGTGAGGGCATTACAAAATAATTTCTAGCTGAAGGCATTTGCAATAATGTTTGCTTTTCTTGGATAGTACTGGATTGTACAGTCATAATTACTGAACAATTCTACTCATCTTCTTTGTTTGAGATTCAGCTCTTTCTGATTAAAGATATACTAGAGACTCTTGTGGTCTGTAAAGATCTTGCATTTTGCTCCATGAATATAATGTTTCCACATCTTTATAGCAAAAACTATGGCTGCTATTTTTAAGTCATTAGTGAGATAATTAGCTTCATGCTTTTTCAACTACCTTGAAGCATAAGCTATTACTCTTCCCTTCTTTATGAGAACACATCCCAAACCCACTCTGGAGGCATCGCAATAGATAGTAAAATCTTTATTGCCTGAAGGCAGAGCCAGTACTGGTGTTGAAATCATGCATTTTTTAAGCTGCTAAATGCTCACTTCACATTCATCACTCCATTTAAACTTCCTATTCTTTTGAGTTAACCTAGTCATTGGAGCAGTTATCTTGGAGAAATCAGGTACAAATATCTTATAATAGGCAGCCAAACTTAAGAAACTCTTGATCTCTATCACTATAATTGGCCTTGGCCCATCTTGAAGGCATGGAAGCATGGATTTAAGGGCATTAGAGCATTGAATTTTAAAATTTATTCTACGGTTACATGCACCATACCAAATGAGTTATATGCCTAACCAATTTCTAATACCCAAAAACATACCAAAACACATTTTAGCATGCATTAGAGATTCATTTGCCATCAAGAATTGAATTATAGAAATTAAATTCATTAAACCTTAACTAAAAGAGGGATTGTTGATTTCTAACCTTCAAGGTGCAGAATCAATCAATCTTACTCCCTTAGGGTGCTCCTAGGACTCCAAATGTTTTTCATCTAGCTTGTCCACCAAGACTCACCAAAGGCAATCGTTAAGCTCTTTTTCTTGTTTGCTAAATAACTAAAATGAGATAGGCTTACTTTAGTGAGGGTTAATGGATGTGGGTGTACTAGAAACACTTTCTAGCAAATTAATTCAAGATCAAAATGGAAGTTTGTCTTCAAGAATTAATTGAGAATTAAAGAAGAGACAAAAACTCCATGTTTGCCATCCAACATGAAAGAGAAAGGGGGAAGAAGATTTTTTCTTCTTCTTTCTTCATTTATATATATAAGACAAATTCACTTAAATGCTTGCCACATGTCATGCTAGGATTAGATCTCACTTTAGGAATACTTAATATAACGCCCTCACTTTAGGTAGTCCGTACATTCTACTGTTTCGATGACTAATGTCTGTTCGGACAGTCAGGATGTCTGGAACAACACTAAACTAGGGTGAGGAGACATAAATTAATTGAACAAAGACCAAGAAAAATTAAGTAAAAATAAAAGAAAAGAATTGTAAATGAGTTAAACGAGCCTGAGTCATGGCGATGGGTGACCGTACTGGGAAGCAATTGTGAAGACAGTTGCCGACCCCAAACCTGCTAGGAACCCTATGAAATAAATATTTTGGAATTGAAGGTTTTATGAGGATAAATGTGTGACACCCTTTACCCGTCTACAGTATATCCGAGTAAGCTATGTCACACAGTGTACCGGAACACTCTATTTTATCTTAATTAATTTTCATCATAATTTTGCATATAACTTGTGAAATATAATTCATTTAAGTCATTTATTAAAATTATAATTTATTTGAGGTTCCGAAAATTTTATAGAAAATCCGGCAGAGTACCGGCTAAAAATGGAGAAAACAGTTCTTCGGAACCTGTGAAAAATACTTCCAATAATCATATTCAATCATCTCAAACTCCAATATCAAAATCTCAACATTTTTCAATTTCATTTCTCAATCATTCATCTCATGTAATAATCATGTATAAATCACAGATAAACATTTACTTTTCCATTCACAAACACAATTTTCATTATTTACATGAACATCAAAATACATTACATAAGTTCAATTACATATGAGAAAATAAAAATTAGTTACAAAATACCAAAATAAAACCTAATGTCCTACCAATGCACTGTGGATGGTGAGGTGACACGGACACTATGCAGAGCTGCAGGATGGACTCACCCACCATGGTCTCTTTGGGCTCTCGATCAGTATCTCTAGAACCTACGCATGGCAAAAGCAACGCGCTAAGCAATAATGCTTAGTGGTGCAAATAATAAAACAGAAAGAAATAACAGAAATAAATATGCATTGAATGTATCGGTGTTTTACTTGTTTTATACTTGTTATAATCATTTATTTCATTAACTTTATCCACTTTCATTCTTTTGGTTGCCCAAGTAACCTATACTGAACGACTGGACTGGATAAACGGGTAAACTGGCACTGGGTATCAAGTACCTCGGGCCATCACACCATCGGTCACATATGTATCTCCGTTGTGTGAGCGGCTAACAAGTCAAATAATATTAGGCACGAGGCCAAGTCTCAACACAATGTCAAAATGGCTAAAAGCCATAAAATCGAGAATGGCATAATGCTATGTGCGATCGCTAACTGAACCCTATTGGCATGCCAAACTATCCAAACCAATCTTGTTAGGTATACTAGGGCATTTGATACTTTTGAATTCTTCAATTTTTGAATTTCAAGTTTTTGTGTCACTATTCACTTTATTAGTCAACAAAAATGTTGACTTTTGGATAGAAAATAGGTACATTGGTTTTAACACTCCCAATGTACCACATTTTACATTTAAAACTTGTTGGAATTTATCACCAATACCATTTCTAAGCTTAGCACTAAGGGAGCAGAATTTTCAGTTTTTTGCACCCCAATTTTACTGTTCCATTAGTGACTGTTACAGTGGAAATTTGAGGAAATGGTAAACACGAAAGTTGTTCCTTATTTTGTCTAGTTGAATTTCTTTTTTAGAATCACTCCATTTGGAGTTTTGTAGCTCCAGATATGGTCCAAAAACCACAGCTGGCCGGATTGCAAAACTGCAGAATTTACCATATCTACAGTGCAGTGAATAGTGATTTCCATTGCCTTGTTGGATAGGTTCTGGTCATAATTTGGGGTAGGTTTCTTCATGAAAGTTGTTTTTCTATATCTTATCTTGTTGATGTAAAAATTTCAGGTCAATTGAACCATTCTACAGTGAGTTATGGCCAAATGAACAGTTACTGTTCATTTGGTTATTCTGCAGAATTTGATTGCAGGGTATCCAGATTGGGGCCAATTTTTGGTCCACTTGCTTTGGTCTTTTGGGCATGGTTTCTTCAGAAAAATTGTGCCATTATATGTCTAGTTTCATGTCCAATTGGTCAAACACCAATTGAACCTACACAGCCAAAGTTATGACTGTCTAAGTGGGCTGGAATCACAGCCACCCTGCTGCACTCACTAGGCAGCATACCCTTTTCAGTTTGCCATGCAATAGTTCACTCCAAATTATGGTCAACTTACCTCAAATGGTCACTAATTGACCATTAGAATGTTCTTTAACAATTTCATAAGCAAAGTCCAAGTTTCACTCCCAAACCCTAGCTCATATTCAAGGTTTACACAAATTACCTTAGTTAACTAACTAATTCATTATCCTTATGTTTATATACTTTAAACATGATTTCTAGTTCACTCCAAGTCCATCAAAAACACTCCATCTTGTTCCTTCCTTAGGGCTGCCGAATTCCATGGGGTATATACACATAAATTTCATTCATTTGATTCACAAATTCTTACTTATATTAAGTCTTTAACATGGAATAAAAGAGGTATAAGTGTAAATAGGCACTAACCTCTTGTAGGGCAGAATTTTCCCAAGCTTGACTTCACTTTCTTTCCTTTTTTAGGCTGCCAAACACTTTAGCAAGGTTGAGTGACCAATATTTGTGAAGGGACTTAAGGGTTTTGAGTTAAGGTTAGAGAGATTTTCAAGCTTGAATGAAGAAAAGAAATGGAGGGTTTTCCCTTGGCTATGGTGCGGCTGAAATGAGGAAGAAGATGGCTGTTTACTTTTTAATTTCTTTGGTCTTTATTGTCTCTTTTATTAATTAATTAAATGGTTGTTTAATTGTGATTGGTGGGAACCTTTAAATGACATCATAATGATGTCATAATTTGCATTATTTTGATTTTTCTTTTCTTTTCTTTTCTACTAACTTTAAATTAGTTTTTCATCAACATTAATTCATATTTTCCGTCATAATAATTATTTACTTAACTGGACAAGTTGGCCAAAAATCGTCTCTGAAGGCCAAATGACCAAAATGCCCTCCGTTTGGCTTAACGGGTCAAAATTGTCTGTACCGATTGAAAAATTTTTCTAAATATTTTCTTGGCATTCTAATGCCATAAGAACCTCAATGACCCTTCTCTGAAGTCCCAAAAATTATTTTATGAATTTTTCCCCGGGTCTAGGGCTCCTAGTTGCGAGAACCGCAACTTCCCTCTGGGTTACCCATCGCTTGGGCACCGGCTCATTTGACTTAGTTGTATTTTATTTCTAAAATTTTTACTAAATTTTTCTTATTAATATTTGAGTTAATTTTGGTCCCTTACTTTAGTTTAAATATTTTTCCGAACGTTCTAGCTGTCCGGACCGACACCGGTCACCTAACAAAGAGAATGTCTGAGTTGCTATCGGGAGGGTGTTACAACTCTTCCCCTCTAATTTAAATTTCGTCCTCGAAATTTACCTAATGCAAACAGTTGAGGGAACTGTTGCCTCATCGTCTCTTCACTTTCCCAAGTTGCCTCCTCGGTGTTGTGGTGCCTCCAAAGCACTTTTACTAGTGGAATCTGCTTATTTCTCAACTCTTTCACTTCCCGAGCCAGGATCCGTAGAGGTTCTTCTTCATATGTCAAATCCGGCTGTATTTCAATTTCTTCCCTGGAGATGACATGTGAAGGATCCGAGCGTATCTTACGAGCATGGACACGTGGAACACATTGTGGATCTTGTCCACTGTGGTAAAGCTAGCTTTGTAAGCTACCGGGTCCCACACGTTCAATGACTTCATATGGGCCAATGAACCTAGGGCTCAACTTACCTTTTCTTCCAAACCTCAGTACCTTCTTCCACGGTGACACCTTGAGGAACACTTTATCGCCAACTGCATATTCTATTTCTTTTCTCTTCAAGTCGGTATAAGATTTACATGCATGCGAGGCAACCTTGATTGGCTTTGATTAGTTTTACCTTCTCCTCGATCTGTTTCACTGTGTCCGGCCCTACTATTTATCTTCGCCCAATTCAGTCCAAAGACACTGGAGTTCTACATTTCCTCCCATATAGTGCTTCATACGGGGCCATTTGGATGCTAGCTTGGTAGCTATTGTTGTATGCAAATTCTGCCAGTGAGAGGTATCTATCCCAACTTTCCTCAAACTCAATGACACAACTCCTCAGCATATCCTCAAGGACCTGACATATATTTCATGTTATTATTATCATTTTAGTTCAATATTTGTATTAATTTAATTGGTTCAATTGTTTACCTGGATTACTCTTTACGATTGCCCATCCGTGCGAGGATGGAATGTCATCTTGAAGTGGAGTTGTGTACCCAAGGACTCATGCAACTTCTTCCAAAATCTCGATGTAAACCTTGGGTCTCGATCAGATATGATGGAAAGTGGAATTCCATGCAGTCTAACTATCTCACTGATATACAATTCTGCTAACTTCTCTAGTGAGTAGTCAGTCCTAACTGGCAGAAAGTGTGCTGATTTCGTCAATCTATCTACTATCACCCATACTGCATCATGTTTCTTCTGGGTGAGAGGTAGACCACTTACAAAATCCATGGTGACCCGATCCCATTTCCATTCAGGTATGCGTATAGGCTGTAGCAAACCTGATGGAACTTGATGTTCTGCCTTGACTTGTTGACATGTCAAGCATTTAGTCACATAGTCAGCTATGTCCTTCTTCATATCAGGCCACCAATACTGGAGCTTCAGATCATGATACATTTTTGTACTTCCTGGGTGCATAGCATAAACACTGGCATGTGCCTTTTTTAGAATACTGGCTTTTAATTCCCCATTTTCTGGTACACATACTCGTCCTTTGTAGTACAGACACCCATCTGCTTTCACCTCATAGTCAGTTGCTTTTCCCTCTGAGATTTTGCTTATAATAGCCATTAGCTTCTCATCTACCTTCTGCCCATCTAAAATCTGTAATGTGTTTGGCCTCACTTGCAACTCACCAAAATAGCTCCATCTCAAACCAAAGATAGACGGGCATTCAATGATCTCAAAGCCGTGATGGATTTTCTGCTCAAAGCATCAAGAACTACATTTGCCTTCCCGTGATGGTAGTCAATTACAGTCCATAGTCCTTCAGGAACTCAATCCATCGTCTCTGTCTAAGGTTGAGCTCCTTCTGGGTTGGCAAGTATTTCAGACTCTTGTGGTCTGTGTAAATGTAGCACTTTTCACCATACAAGTAATGCCTCCATATCTTCAGTGCGAAGATAATTGCTGCAAGCTGTAGATCATGGGTAGGGTAATTCTGTTCATGTGGCCTTAGCTGCTTGGAAGCATAAGCGACCACCTTTCCCTCTTGCATCAATACACACCCTAACCCATTATGAGAGGCATCACTGTAGACCACAAAGTCCTTTCCTGACATTGGCTGTGTTAACACTGGTGCCTCTGTCAACATAGCCTTCAACTTCTCAAACCGGTGCGACACTTGTTATTCCAGTCAAATCGACATTCTTGTGTAGCAACTTGGTCATTGGAGCGGCTATTAAGGAAAATCCTTCACAAATCTTACAGTAATACCTACTAGCCCCAAGAAGCTTCTGACCTCAGTTGTATTCCTGGGAGGCTTCCATTCCATCACTGCTTCTATTTTCTTGGGATCTACTCTAATCCCATCAGCTGACACTATGTGTCCAAGGAATGCAATCTCATTCAACCAAAAGTCACACTTGGACAACTTAGCATACAGCTTCTTTTCTCTCAGGGTTTGCAGAACAATCCTCAAATGTTCATCATGTTCTTCACTGTTCTTGGAATACACCAAAATATCATCAATAAAGACCACTACGAACCGATCTAAGTGTGGATGGAAGATACGGTTCATAAGGTCCATGAATGCTGCTGGTGCATTTGTTAGGCCAAAGGGCATCACTAAAAACTCATAATGCCCATATCGGGTCCTGAATGCAGTCTTTGGCACATATGCATCTTTCACCCTCAACTGATGATACCCTGATCTGAGATCAATTTTGGAAAATACTCCTGCTCCCTTCAACTGATCAAACAGATCATCAATTCTAGGCAACGGATATTTGTTCTTCACAGTCACTTTATTCAACTGCCGGTAATCAATGCAAATCCTCAAAGTCCCATCCTTCTTTTTCACAAACAGCACTGGAGCTCCCCATGGTGACACACTGGGGCGTATGAACCCCTTATCAAGCAACTCTTGCAACTGAGTTTTCAACTCCCTCAATTCAATGGGTGCCATTCTATAAGGAGCAATGGAAATGGGTGCTGTACCCGACAGTGTCTCAATAGCAAATTCGACTTCCCTTTCTAGTGGCAAACCAGGCAATTCTCCAGGAAATACCTCTGGGAAGTCTCTTACTGTGGGTATATCACTCAAGTTTGGCTTAGCCTGCCTAGTATCCACCACATGTGCTAGGTAGGCTTCACAGCCTTTTTTTATCATTCTTCTTGCAACTGTGGCTGAGATGACATTGGACAAGAAAATCTGTCCTTTCACCCACAACCGTGATCTCATTACCCTGAGAAGTTTTCAGAGAAATTCTCTTCAATTTGCAATCAACTATTGCCTGATGACGTGACAACCAGTCCATTCCCAAAATCACGTCAAACTCATGAAAAGGCAACTCAATTAAGTCTGCCAAGAATTCATACCCCTGAATCCTTAACGGGCAACCCTTGTATACTTTGTTCACCACTACACTGTGGCCCAATGGATTAGTGACCAGAATGTCTTGGTCACTCTCCCCTACTAGTATCCCCCTTTCTACGGGTAGGTTGATGCAGATGTATGAATGAGTGGATCCTGGATCCACTAATGCATGTACAGATGTATTGTAGAGGGAGAACGTACCCTTGATGACATACGGGGCATCTTGCTCCTCCTGAGCTCTCATGACATAAGCTCTGGCAGGTGGTCTATTATCTGGCCTCTCTGCTGGCTCAGATGCAGGCCTCTGTGATGGTCCCACTACCTCAGATTTGCCATATTTCCTACCCCTTTGTGGTGCAGGAGCAGGTCTGTCTGCTTGTGTTGGAGCAGCTGTAGTAGTTCTTCGTGGACAGTTCTTCAACTGATGCTCTGTTGACCCACACCTTAAGCAGGCACCAGTCACTCTCCAACACTCCCCCTTGTGCCACTTTAGGCAGTGTGGACATGCAGAAGATGCTGGGGCTGGTCCCCTGAACCCCATCCCTGGAGAGCGCCACCGATGGTGTGGGTGACCTCTTCTAGGGGTAAGCGTGGCTGGGCCCCGAGATCGACTCGACCTTGTGGTTGACCTGAACTCTGTGCAGGTGAACCCTTAAACTTCTTCCCAAATGCAGGAGCTGAACTAGACTGACCTAGGCCCCTCTTCTGCTGTCTCTCTCTTCTGGTTTGCTCACTGATTCTTACTTTTTCAACCTTTATTGCAGCTTCCACTAACTTGGTGAAGTCAGTGATTCCCAAGGCAGTGATCATGATCTTTATGTTGTCATTTAATCCCTCTTCAAATCTCTTGCACCTTTCAGCTTCATTAGGGACTATCTCCCTTCCATAGCGGCTCAATCTAACGAATTCCTTCTCATACTCGGCCACTGACAGCTGTCTCTGCCTCAGATTAATGAACTCTCTTCTTCTATCTTCCAGGTAGACACTACCCACATATTTCTTCTTAAATTCGGAGAGGAAGAAGTCCCAAGTTACTATTTCTGGCTGTACTTCACTAGACACAGTATCCCACCATTCATATGCATCATTTTGCAACAGAGATATGGCAGCTTCTAAGTTTTGCTCTGGAGTGCAGTGGAGTTGTTTTAAAACTCTGCCTGTTCTGTTCAACCAATTTTTGGCTGCAACAGAATCATTTTCTCTCTTGCCAAAGAAGTCCACTGCTCCAAACTTTCTCAATTTTTCCAGGTGTGATTTTGGCTGTGGAGGTGGTGGTGGTGGTGGCATTACCCCAGCCATTTGTTTGAAGAATTTGGCCATTTGTTGAAACATGGCCTGTGGAGGCTGAGCAGGCTCTGCTTGAGCTAGCGGAGCAGGTTCTCCCATACCCTCAGTCTCAGCTGCTGCAGGTGGAGCAAGACTCTCCACTTCCTCCTCAACTGCCTTCTGAGATGTAGGGTCCATATCCTATTCAAAATAACAAAGACAAACAGATCTGCATTAGTGTCACCTCGACTCTTACAAATGCAATGCATGGTATGGACTCAATCTAGGCCCAGAAACGCCTAAACCGTGCACTGATACCACTAAATGTGACACCCTTTACCCGTCTACAGTATATCCGAGTAAGCTATGTCACACGGTGTACCGGAACACTTTATTTTATCTTAATTAATTTTCATCATAATTTTGCATATAACTTGTGAAATATAATTCATTTAAGTCATTTATTGAAATTATAATTTATTTGAGGTTCCGAAAATTTTATAGAAAATCCGGCAGAGTACCGGCTAAAAATGGAGAAAACAGTTCTTCGGAACCTGTGAAAAACACTTCCAATAATCATATTCAATCATCTCAAACTCCAATATCAAAATCTCAACATTTTTCAATTTCATTTCCCAATCATTCATCTCATGTGATAATCATGTATAAATCACAGATAAACATTCACTTTTCCATTCACAAACACAATTTTCATTATTTACATGAACATAAAAATACATTACATAAGTTCAATTACATATGAGAAAATAAAAATTAGTTACAAAATACCAAAATGAAACCTAGTGTCCTACCAATGCACTGTGGATGGTGAGGTGACACGGACACTATGCAGAGCTGCAGGATGGACTCACCCAGTCTGCGGTCTACAGGGCTCTCGATCAGTATCTCTAGAACCTACGCGTGGCAAAAGCAACGCGCTAAGCAATAATGCTTAGTGGTGCAAATAATAAAACGGAAAGAAATAACAGAAATAAATATGCATTGAATGTATCGGTGTTTTACTTGTTTTGTACTTGTTATAATCATTTATTTCATAAACTTTATCCACTTTCATTCTTTTGGTTGCCCAAGTAACCTATACTGAACGACTGGACTGGATAAATGGGTAAACTGGCACTGGGTATCAAGTACCTCGGGCTGTCACACCATCGGTCACATATGTATCTCCCCAGGTAAATGTAACAGCTAACAAGTCAGAATAATATTAGGCATGAGACCAAGTCTCAACACAATGTCAAAATGGCTAAAAGTCATAAAATCACAGAATGGCATAATGCCATGTGCAGTACTGCTAACTGAACCCTATTGGCATGCCAAACTATCCAAACCAATCTTGTTAGGTATTCTAGGGCATTTGATACTTTTGAATTATTCAATTTTTGAATTTCAAGTTTTGGTGTCACTATTCACTTTATTAGTCAACAAAAATGTTGACTTTTGGATAGAAAATAGGTACATTGGTTTTAACACTCCCAATGTACCACATTTTACATTTAAAACTTGTTGGAATTTATCACCAATACCATTTCTAAGCTTAGCACTAAGGGAGCAGAATTTTCAGTTTTTTGCACCCTAAATTTACTGTTCCATTAGTGACTGTTACAGTGGAAATTTGAGGAAATGGTAAACATGAAAGTTGTTCCTTATTTTGTCTAGTTGAATTTATTTTTTTGAATCACTCAATTTGGAGTTTTGTAGCTCCAGATATGGTCCAAAAACCACAGCTGGCCGGATTGCAAAACTGCAGAATTTACCATATCTACAGTGCAGTGAACAGTGACTGCCATTGCCTTGTTGGATAGTTTCTAGTCATAATTTGGGGTAGGTTTCTTCATGAAAGTTGTTTTTCTATATCTTATCTTGTTGCTGTAAAAATTTTAGGTCAATTGGACCATTCTACAGTGAGTTATGGCCAAATGAACAGTTACTATTCATTTGGTCATTCTACAGAATTTGATTGCAGGGTATCCGGATTGGGACCAATTTTTGGTCCACTTGCTTTGGTCTTTTGGGCATGGTTTCTTCAGAAAAATTGTGCCATTATATGTCTAGTTTCATGTCCAATTGGTCAAACACCAATTGAACCTACACAGCCAAAGTTATGGCTGTCTAAGTGGGCTGGAATCACAGCCACCCTGCTGCACTCACTAGGCAGCATACCCTTTTCAGTTTTCCATGCAATAGTTCACTCCAAATTATGGTCAACTTACCTCAAATGGTCACTAATTGACCATTAGAATGTTCTTTAACAATTTCATAAGCAAAGTCCAAGTTTCACTCCCAAACCCTAGCTCATATTCAAGGTTTACACAAATTACCTTAGTTAACTAACTAATTCATTATCCTTATATTTATATACTTTAAACATGATTTCTAGTTCACTCCAAGTCCATCAAAAACACTCCATCTTGTTCCTTCCTTAGGGCTGCCGAATTCCATGGGGTATATACACATAAATTTCATTCATTTGATTCACAAATTCTTACTTATATTAAGTCTTTAACATGGAATAAAAGAGGTATAAGTGTAAATAGGCACTAACCTCTTGTAGGGTAGAATTTTCCCAAGCTTGACTTCACTTTCTTTCCTTTTTTAGGCTGCCAAACACTTTAGCAAGGTTGAGTGACCAATATTTGTGAAGGGACTTAAGGGTTTTGAGTTAAGGTTAGAGAGATTTTCAAGCTTGAATGAAGAAAAGAAATGGAGGGTTTTCCCTTGGCTATGGTGCGGCTGAAATGAGGAAGAAGATGGCTGTTTACTTTTTAATTTCTTTGGTCTTTATTGTCTCTTTTATTAATTAATTAAATGGTTGTTTAATTGTGATTGGTGGGAACCTTTAAATGACATCATAATGATGTCTTAATTTGCATTATTTTGATTTTTCTTTTCTTTTCTTTTCTACTAACTTTAAATTAGTTTTTCATCAACATTAATTCATATTTTATGTCATAATAATTATTTACTTAACTGGACAAGTCGGCCAAAAATCGTCTCTGAAGGCGAAATGACAAAAATGCCCTCCGTTTGGCTTAACGGGTCAAAATTGTCTGTATCGATTGAAAATTTTTTCTAAATATTTTCTTGGCATTCTAATGCCATAGGAACCTCAATGACCCTTCTCTGAAGTCCCAAAAATTATTTTATGAATTTTTCCCCGGGTCTAGGGCTCCTAGTTGCGAGAACCGCAACTTCCCTCTGGGTTACCCATCGCTTGGGCACCGGCTCATTTGACTTAGTTGTATTTTATTTCTAAAATTTTTACTAAATTTTTCTTATTAATATTTGAGTTAATTTTGGTCCCTCACTTTAGTTTAAATATTTTTCCGAACGTTCTAGCTGTCCGGACCGACACCGGTCACCGGAACAGTAGAATGTACGGAGTTGCTACCGGGAGGGTATTACAAAATGACATTAAAAATGTCAAAGAAAAATTAAGAAAATTTAGTTAATCGGTACAGATAGATATAACCCGATAAGCATAACGAAGGGCATTTTGGTCATTTCACCCTCAAGGTTGAATTTTGACCTAAATGCCAATTAAAATTAGAAAGATTAAAACACATAAAAATAAAGTAAAATTATGAAATATGCAATGGAAAAAGGGAAAAGAAAAGGAAAATAAAGAAATGAAAATTTAATGAATTATGAGGTAAGCATGACATAGGGGTGATATAATTAAAATTTTGAACCAATTAAATTTAGACATATAAAGATATAAGAGACAAATATAATTGAGCCATTCTTATCATCTCATTTCATCTTCTTCCTTTTCAACATGTTGGCCGAACCACCCCATTGAAAAGCTTCTTCCATTTTCTTTCTTCAAAGCTTGATTTCCCTAAGCTTTCTACCCCAAAACCCATACCTCCCTTCATAAAAAATTAACCCCATACCTTGAGGAAGCTAGTTGTAGCAATAAGAAGAGAAAAAATTGAAGTTTTGGTTAGCTTGGACTTAAGCCCCAAGAGGTTAGTGCTTATTCCTTCTTCCTTCCTTTATTAAATATTGAATTAATGCTAAGATGAGTTGATATTGCATAAAAGTTAAAGAAAATAAAGGGTTATGTGAGGGTACCAATTTCGGCAGCCATGATGAAAAGTGGAATTTGATGTTTTTAATTGATATAAATGAAGGAGCGGAAGCATGAAAAACACAAGTTTATATCATTGAATTCAAAATTTTTTCACCTAGGGTCACATGCATCATGCAAGATTCATTTTTATCTATTTGATTTCAATGATAAACAGCATATTAAAACTCTTTTAATATGTTTTGGATCTAGATTTGCCATTTAAGATTTTAGAATTAATTAGATTAATTCATTAGAATCCTAGATTAGATTAAGAACAAGTGCAATAACCTTTTGATGCACTGCAGTGTGTTTAGCACCTTTAGGATGCTTCTTAGGACACCAGATGTTGTCCCTCTAGCTTGTCCACACCAAGATCACCTATGGCAGCCCTCGAATAGCTTCTAAAGCTTTTTTTATGAATTAGAAAATCAAGTTTTGTCTTTTAAGAGATTACAGATGTAAACAGGACACTAGAAATAATTTCTAATATTTTTAATTCAAGAGATTGTTGTCTAATCTCTTTGAATTGATGAGAGATGAAGAAGAAGAGAAAGGATGGTAGCTAAGGGTGGCGGCACAAAGAGATGAATGGCAGCTTGTTATTTTGTTCTTTCATCCTTACACTTATATAGCTAGGTCACCACTTAAAACCCTTGCCACATGTCACCTTCTAATTAGCTCTAGGTTTAATTGACCCAATCATATTGTGCCAAGTGTCAAACCTATATTTAATCTTGACTTTGATCATCTTACATGATTAAAAGACATATGACAAGCTTATGTGTAGTGCCATGTGTCACCATCTCATAGTGCCACATGTCACCCTGTGAAATGACCAAAATACCCCTGTGTCTTAATTTTGAGTTCTCAATCCAAAATAATTATTTCTCTTCTTCTAATCAATTTATATCAAATGTAAATTAATTAATTAATCTCTATTAATTAATTTCTCATAATTAAATTCATATTTAAACACTTTAAATATAAATTTAACTTATACTATACATCCAATAACCTAGATTTGGTTTCAAGCCATGCTAGGGACTTTGCAATCTAATTGCAAATCAAACCTATTTAATTAATCAATTCAACTCTTTAATTAATTAATTAAATCATATTTAATTTGGTGATTACTTGTGTATGTGTGTGACTTACTAGGCTCATCACTAATTGGCAATGAGACATGATATCAACTTTTAATATTATCAGAACTCTTTCTTACCATAAATGATTTCTCTAAATCATTTTATGCACCTCATAGACCATGGTTAACACCTAGCATAGCATGCCTGGCCACCCAATTAGTAATAAGGTTTACCTTAAATGAACCTGTAATCATATGTTACCATGCACTAGAATCTCTCTGTTACAAAATCCCAATTCGAGCTGAAGTCATGATTTATGTCAAACCCCATTTGCTATGAATATTATGTTCTCTTTTAATTCCAGTTCTTGATTAAAAAGATTTTTCTCATCAGAAACTCTTTTTTGATTAAATCTATCTGTCCTGGCCAGGAACTTGAAACATCAAGAACAATTAAATGAACATAGGATTTTATCCCTATTTATTTAGAGGAACAGATTCCATCTTGATCAACACCTACCTCCATATATAACTAGTAGGAGCCAACACATGCCCATATACCCATACATAGTACATGTATGAAAGCAGTATCAAACTCAAACCATTTATATACAAGATAACTGTACTATCTCAAGTCTAAAGATTATATGCACTAATATGATTTATGACAATACATTGACAAGAGTAAATTCCATGTGCTTGTCATAAATGTTACTGGTTCGGCCGACTTATCATGTATAAGTGCCTATCATATTAATTATATGGCATGAGACTCACCATTCCATCTTATTTACATCTCATATAAATAACTTGAGAACAAACATGATTACAATCTTTCTGGATAAGTCATGTCCTTATTGTGAAGTATCCTCGATTGTGAACCAATTTATGATACTTTATGCTAGAAATACTGTCATTCATATTCTTAACAACTTAAGAATAAAATTTCTAATAAAATATCAATGGACTTTTTCCATTACACATAAATATATTATGTAAACGGAAAAGTGAAAATGCCTTTTATTAATAAAATATGTACAAGATACATACTAAATGATATGCTCTAGGGCATACTACTAACAATCTCTCACTAGCACTAGAGCCATTCATTACAATATCTTAGACCCATCTTCTCAAGATGTCGGTCTAGTTGAGTTTGTGACATAGGCTTAGTGAATGGATCAGCTGGATTTTCAGCTGATGCTATTTTCTGCATGGCTACATCGCCTCGCCCAACTATTTCTCTGATAATGTGGTAGCGCCTTTCAATGTGTTTGGATTTCTGGTGAGACCGGGGTTCCTTAGCCTATATGACTACTCCATTATTATCACAGTGAAGTGGAACTGCTGACTCAATGGAAGGAACTACTGCAAGTTCTGTCACGAACTTCTTTATCCAGTAGCTTCCTTTGCAGCATCTGATGCAGTAATATATTCAGCCTCAGTGGTGGAATCTGCAGTCGTACTCTATTTGGAACTCCTCCAACTGACTGCACCTCCATTACAAATGAACACATATCTAGAGGTAGACTTTCTATCATCGATATCTGATTGGAAATCAGAATCAGTATAACCATCCAATTACAAGTCACCACCTCCATATATTAAGAATAAATCCTTAGTTCTTCTCAAGTACTTAAGGATATTCTTGATAGCTATCCAGTGTTCCAAACCTGGATTAGATTGATACCTGCTAGTCAAACTAACAGCATATGCAATATTCGGCCTAGTACACAATATTGCATACATCTAACTTTTTCATAGGTAAGTGGATCATCTCCATGATCAACTTCTTCATGAGTAGACAACTCATGTTCTTTTTCATTAAGGAAACCATATCTCACTGGTGAGTGAGATACCCTAGTTGTTCTATGAGGAACAGCTATAGATGTTTCATTAATAGGTGTAGGTTGACTAGATGGATCTATATCCATCTGATCTGTTGGTCGGTCAGAATTCTCCAATTCTAACTCTATTTGCCTTCCTTTGCCTCCTTCTTGAACAAACTGTTGTTCAAGAAATGTGGAATCTCTACTAACCACAACCTTTTGTGATGTAGGCAAATAAAAATAATATCCAAAACTATCTTTTAGATATCTAACAAATCGACCCTTTTCTGATCTAGTTTCCAATTTATCAGTGTTCAGCTTTTTGATATAAGCTGGACAACTCCAAATTTTAACATGCTTAAGACTTGGTTTTCTTCCATGCCATATCTCATAAGGTGTGGGAGATACTGATTTTGATGGAATCCTATTCAGAATATGCAAAGCTGATTCTAATGCAAATCCCCAAAAGGAGATTGGCATATCAGTATAGCTCATCATACTACGTACCATATCCAATAGGGTATGATTTCTCCTTTCAGATACACCATTCAGCTGTGGTATTCCTAGAGGAGTCAGCTGGGAAACAATGTTGTGCTCTCTCAAGTGTTCATCAAATTCAGTACTCAAGTATTCACCTCCACAATCTGATCAAAGAGCTTTAATACTCTTTCCTGTTTGATTTTCTACTTCAGATTTAAATTTTTTAAACTTATCAAAGGATTCATGTTTGTATTTCATCAAATACAAATACCCAAACCTTGATTTATCATCAGTAAAGGTAATAAAGTAATGAAAACCACCTCTAGTCATTTTTTTAAATGGACCACATACATCACTATGTATTGGCTCCAAAATATTTTTAGCTCTTCGCCCTTGTCCTACAAAGGGTGTTCTAGTCATTTTGCCCTGAAGGCAAGATTCACAAGTTGGAATAGGCTCAGAGCCCAATGAGGATAGAATCCCCATTTTCTCCAGTTTTGCAATCCTATCTTCTGCAACATGACATAACCTTAAGTGCCAAATATATTTTGAACTTTAGTTGATTTTCACCATGGCATTGCATTCATTTAGATCACTTGCATTCATTTTGTGTTTTTCATTATTATCCAAATAATAAAGACCATAATTCATATAACCTGAACCAACATATTTATTTCCAAAATAAATATTGCAAATATCATCTGTGAACTGAAATTCGTAGCCATTTTTAGTCAAATTAGATATAGAAATGATATTCTTAAAAGCATCAAGTACATATAAAATATTATCCAAACACATAACATGTCCAAACATGTAAAAAGATTTACCCATACACAGTATAAGTATGAAAGCAGTATAAAACTCAAACCACCTGTATACAAGATAACTGTGCTATCTCAAGTCTAAAGATTATATGCACTAATATGATTTATGATAATACATTGACAAGAGCAAACTCCATGTGCTTGTCATAAATGTCACTAGTTTGGCCTACTTATCATGTATAAGTGCCTATCATGTTTGTTATATGGCATGAGACTCACCATTCCATCTTATTTACATCTCATATAAATAACTTGGGAACAAACATGATTACAATCTTTCTGGATAAGTCATGTCCTTATTGTGAAGTATCCTCGATTGTGAACCAATTTATAATATTTTGTGCTAGAAATACTGTCACTCATATTCTTAACAACTTAAGAATAAAATTTCTAACAAAATATCAATGGACCTTTTCTATTACACATAAATATATTATGTAAACGGAAAAGTGAAAATGCCTTTATTAATAAAATATGTACAAGATACATACTAAATGATATGTTCTAGGGCATACTACTAACAATAAATTGGTTAAGTGATGTTGATTAATAAGTAGAGATGAGTTATACATTAATTTGCAAGTGTTATGTGTGAGATTGAAATTGTGAGTTAGGGTTTTAACCTAACTTTGAGAACCTTGTGTGTGGCTGGAATTTGACCTTATTGAGATGAATTGTTGATCATTAGAAGTGCTATAAATGCTAATTGAAGTTTGGGAGTTGGGAGAAATTGAATTGGGTGTATTAATTTTTCATGCAGGAATTCTAGATCTATAGGTCCAGCAGGTTTGAACTACTATAACTTGAATTGTGTTGCTCCAATTGGTATGAGGCCAATAGAAGATGAAACTAGAGTTAAAATGCCCCATTTTTCATAAAGAAACCATGCCCAAAAACTATCCATAACTTGACCTAATTACTGCTTGAATTCGAATGACCATAACCTAAAATCAGAAAAATGACCAAATGAATAGTATATGTTTATTTGGCCATAACTCCCTCTAGAAAGGTTAGAATGACCTGATTTTTATACCATTGGAAATGTTAGATATAGGAGCACAACTTTCATGAAGATCACAGAACCTAGAATTGCTTCTAACCAAACCAACTTGCTAGAATAAATTAGGTCAACAAAACTATCTAGAACCAAACTGTCCATAAATTCTGAACTTAGGCCTACCCGACCAGTTTTGGCAAAAATGCCATAACTTGGTCTACAAAATTGCAAATGCAATGAGACCAGTGCCAAAATTTTTGTAAGACATAGATCTAAAGCTTTGGTATTTTGACCAAAACCCAGAACCTAATGGAACTTGGCCAATTAGCTAGGAAAATCAGCATACTAAAACCTAAAATGAATCAAATAACCTCTTGACTCCATAACAGTTTTTATACCATAACTTTTAGTAGAAAACTCTAAAAAGGATGAGCCCAACTGTTTTGGAAACCTAAGAGATAGGGCTTAAACTTTAATTTAGAAAATTTTATTAAATTTTGAGTGTTAGAACCCTAAAATGAGAGACAAAGTCACTGACCTGAACTTGAAATCTTATAGATTCAGGGTACCTGAGTCCAGGCCAGTTAATTTGCTATAATTAATTCTACAAAATCTGAAAAATTGTAATTCAAAATTCTGAGTAATCATAAGACATAGGGTAACAACTTCTATGAAGAACATTAGGCTTAAAAGTGGCTGTAACATGTCTAATTAATTAGATAAAAATTGACTCTAGAATCTGCCTAATTCTGGACCCAAAAAGAAATAGTGAACCAGTTGTGGTTATTTGATCATAACTTGAGTTCTAAAACTTCAAATGATATGATTCAAAAAGAAAAACAAAGACAAGACATAGAGGGACAACTTCCATGAAGGAAGTATAGCCAAACAGTGGCCACATCTTAGCCAATTTGCTAGGAGAAAATAAGACACCAAATCTGGACCTAAAGAAAGGTTTAAGATATTATTTGATACATGACATGTAAATTACCTATGTGAATTGCTAAATGCATAAGTTACATGAAAATGAAGGGGGAACCTATTTTCCCACTATAAATTGACATGAAACTACTATAAAGCACTAATAGTACATGATATGAAATGATAAGATCATAAGTAATTAATAATACTAATTTGCCCAAAGTATACCTAGATTTATTTATATAGCATGGATCGATTGGTATACCAATTAGGGACTACAGATTGCAGTATTGCCTACAGAAATAATCATTGATAGACAATATATGTCTAAGATGATTGTTCTACTGACTTTATGCCTGCCCGTTGGCCATTGTGCCTAATTTTATTTCTGGCTTTATGCCTGCTCGCTTGCCTTGTGCCTAACATGACAGATGTATACATATTAGACATACGGATGTTTAACTAGTATACTCCCGTGTATTCAATCTTTATAGTTTGTTATAGGTTACTTGAGCACAGATAACAGTAATAAGCCTTAAATTTAAATAAGTACACGAAGAGATCATAGGTATGAGTAATAAGACTGAACATGGAATAAATAAACAGAAAAGATCCTGATTAACTTAATTGCTTACAAAGTTCTATAAACATGTAAAAGATTTTAAATTCATAAAATTTTATATTTCTTAGAAAGTTATACGTAGAATAATTAATTCAATTATTAAGTTATTTTTATTTCAATTTATGCACCACTAAGCAATATGCTTAGCACGTTGGATCTTACCACGCGTAGGTACAGGAGACCACCACCACCCCCACCACCAGTAGCAGTAGAGCACCGATAGAGGATTGATCAGATTTGCTACAGTGTCGGTGTCACCTCATCAGTTATTTTGGTAGAGCTCATGTATATATAGATATTGCATTTTGATCACCGTACATAAGTAAATGTTATAAATCATTCAAGATATGTAATTAAAATTTTGAATTTTATATAAATTATACATTATTGTATGTAAATTTTATATGAATGAAATGAAATTTACTTTCTTGAAAATTTTATGAATAATGAAATGATATGACATGGCATATGGAAAGAATGAAATGGATAGTATAACATATGATATGAAATTGTTTTTAATAGATAAATAATGGAACCCGCCATACCCAAATAAAAATAGAAGAGATCCCGTCTGGGTCTCCATAAAAATAAGATGTGATAAAAAAAATTATACACGTAAGATAATATAATTAAATTAATATTGTACACGATAAGACAAGATAGGGTGCTCCGACACCGAATGTAGCACACCTTGCTCGACTACACTGTAGATAGGTAAGGGGTATTACACTTAATCACATTAAGCCACTTGTCAAAGCTAGATTTAATCTTCATTTAATCATCTTTCATGAATGAAAGACAAATGGCAAGCTTGTATGGTGCCATGTGTCACCATCTCATGGTGACACATGTCACCATGTAAAAAGACCAATTTGCCCTTATGTATATCTTTGAGTTCTCAACCCAAAATTATTATTTCTCTTCTTCAAATTAATTTATATCATATATAAATTAATTAATTAATTAATCTCCATTAATTAATCTTACAATTAAATTCATATTTAAACCTTTTTAAATATAAATTTAATTTATATTATACATCTAATAACCTAGATTTGGTTTCAAGTCATGCTAGGGACTTTGCAATCTTATTGCAAACCAAACCTATTTAATTAATTAATTAAATTCTTTAATTAATCAATTAAATTATAATAAACTTAGTGAATTGCTTGTGTAAATGTGTGACATATTAGGCTCATTACTAATTGGCAATGAGAAATGATATTAACTCTTAACATCATTAGAATTCTTTCTTACCATAAATAATTTCTCTAAATCATTATAGGTATCTCATAGACCACGGTTGACACCTAGCATAGCATGTCATGGCCACCCAATCAGTAATAAGGAATACCTTAAATGAACCTTTTAATCATATGTTACCATGCACTTAAATCTCTCCGTTACAAAATCCCAATTATAGATGGAGTCATGGTTAATGTCAAACTCCATATACTATTAATATTATGTTCTCTTTTAATTCTAATTCTTGGTTAATCAGACTTTCTTGTTAGAAACTCTTTTCCGACTAAATCCATCTGTCCTGGCCAGGAACTTGAATCATCAAGAATAATTAAATGAACATAGGATTTTCTCCCTATTTACTTAGGGTAACAGATCCCATCTTGATCAACACCTATCTCCATATATAACTAGTAGGAGCCAACACATGTCCATATACCCACACACAGTATGAATATGAAAGCAGTATCAAACTCAAATCACCTATATACAAGATAAATGTATTATCTCAGGTCTAAAGATTATATGCACTGATATAATATATGACAATGCATTGACAAGAGTAAACTCCACGTGTTTGTCATAAGTGTCACTGGTTCGGCCTACTTATCATATATAAGTGCCTGTCATATTTGTTATGTGACATGAGACTCACCACTCCAACTTATTAATATCTCATTTTAATACTTTGGAACAAACATGATTACAATCTTTCTGGATAAGTCATGTCCTTTGTGAAGTATCCTCTATTGTGAACCAATTTATGATACTTTATACTAGAAATACTGTCACTCATATTCTTAATAACTTAAGAATAGAATTTCTAACAAAATATCAATGGACCTTTTTAATTACACATAAATAGATTATGTAAACGAAAAAGTGTAATTGCCTTTTATTAATAAAATATGTACAAGATACATACAAAATGATATACTCTAGGGCATACTACTAACACATCTGCTACTGCTTCTAACTTTTTAGGATCCATTTCGATTCCATTCTCTAACACTATATGCCCTAAGAAGGATATTCTCTTCAGCCAGAACTCACACTTGGAGAACTTAGCATATAATTGATGCTCCCTCAACATCTGAAGAACTATTGTTAGGTGTTGTGCATGCTCTTTTGAACTTCTGCAATACACTAATATATCATCAATAAAGACAATTACAAAGTGATCGAGATAATGTCTGAATACTTTGTTCATGAGATCCATGAATGTAGGTGGGGCATTTGTTAACCCAAACGACATTACTAGAAACTCATAATGCCTGCATCTGGTCCGAAAACAGTCTTCAAAATATCTGATTCCTTAATCCTTAACTGATGGTATCCAGACCTCATATCTAACTTTGAAAAACAACTAGATCTAGCCAACTGATTAAATAAATCATTGATACGGGGTAGAGGGTACTTGTTCTTTATAATTATCTTATGCAACTATCTGTAGTCAATGCATAACCTCAAGGATAAATCATTCTTCTTTACAAATAATACTGGAGCACCCCAAGGGGAAGTATTCAGTTTGATGAATCCCTTATCCATTAATTCCTGTAGTTATTCTTTCAACTTTTTCAACTCTACAGGAGCCATCCTATAAGAAAAAATAGATATGGGTCTAGTACCAGGCACTAGATCAATTTCAAAATCTGTCTCCTTTTTAAGTGGCAGGCTAAGTAGTTCCTCAGCAAACACATTTAAAAACTCTTTTACCACAGGAACTGATTCCGGTCCACTTTTGTTGTCCACAACTTCTCTAACATGAGTTAGAAACCCTTTACATCTTTTTCGAAGCATCTTACTAGCTTTTATTGCAGAGATTATTCCTTTCACTACTAAAGTCTGATCTCTTTGAAAGACTACCTTTGACCCATCTGGACCTCTAAACTTTACTACCTTATTTCTACAATCTAAGGTGGCATAATTAGTTAAGAGCCAATCCATCCCTAGAATGGCATCAAAATCCATCAATTCTAGGACTACTAGGTTAGCTAGAAAATATTTATCCTTTACCATCATTGGATAGGCATAATAGATCATTTTTACCTTTGAAGGATCACACTTGGGCCCACTAACAAGCAACAGACATTACAGACTTGAAACTACTAAACCAATCTTAAAATTACTTTGGCTTAATAAAAGAATGGAATGCACTAGGATTAATCAAAACATGCATATTGAAGCTTCCAATGTAAAGGTGTCATTTGGTGGAAGGCCACTCTCTGACAGACCTCACAAGCAGTCACAACTGTGCAATCTCTTTCTTCATGGAAGGCCACCAATATACCTTATTTAAGTCTTGATACATTTTGGTGGCTCCAGGGTGCACACTATACTTAGTATTATGAGCTTCTCTTATAATATCTCCCTTGAGTTGGGTGTCATTTAGTACAAACAACCTATTGCTGTACCTTAAGACCCCTTTTCTGTTAAAACAAAATTCACTGATCTTACCTTTCTGTACCAATTTTGCTATTTTCAGAAACTCAGGATGTTCATATTGTTTTCCTACTATTTGTCTTAGGTACACTGGTGTCACCTTCATCTAAGTTATCCAAGTACCCTTGGCTAATAACTCCAGTTGCAACCTTTCTCTAATCAGCTGGTGCAAGCCCTTTAAGATGGAACATCTTTTTATGGATATATGTGTCAAACTGCCAAATGATTTCTAGCTGAAAGCATTTGCAATAATGTTTGCCTTTCTTAGATGGTACTGGATTATACAGTCATAATTACTGAACAATTCTACTAATCTTCTTTGTTTGAGATTCAGCTCTTTCTGATTAAAGATATACTAGAGACTCTTGTGGTCTATAAAGATCTTGCATTTTGCTCCATGAATATAATGTTTCCACATCTTTATAGCAAAAACTATGGCTGCCATTTTTAAGTCATGAGTGGGATAATTAGCTTCATGCTTTTTCAACTACCTTGAAGCAAAAGCTATTACTCTTCCCTTCTGTATGAGAACACATTCCAAACCCACTCTGGAGGCATCGCAATAGATAGTGAAATCTTTATTGCCTGTAGGCAGAGCCAGTACTGGTGTTGAAATCAGGCACTTTTTAAGCTGCTGAAAGCTCACTTCACATTCATCACTCCATTTAAACTTCCTATTCTTTTGAGTTAACCTAGTCATTGGAGCAATTATCTTGGAGAAATCAGGTATAAATCTCTTATAATAGCCAGCCAAACTTAAGAAACTATTGATCTCTGTCACTATAATTGGCCTTGGCCCATCTGCTACTGCTTCTACCTTTTTAGGATCCACTTCGATTCCATTCTCTAACACTATATGCCCTAAGAAGGATATTCTCTTCAGCTAGAACTCACACTTGGAGAACTTAGCATACAATTGATGCTCCTTCATTGTTTGAAGAACTATTGTTAGGTGTTTTGCATGCTCTTTTGAACTTCTGCAATACACTAATATATCATCAATAAAGACAATTACAAAGTGATCGAGATAATGTCTGAATACCTTGTTCATGAGATCCATGAATGCAGGTGGGGCATTTGTTAACCCAAACGACATTATTAGAAACTCATAATGTTTGCATTTGGTTCGAAAAGCAGTCTTCAAAATATCTGATTCCTTAATCCTTAACTGATGTTATCCAGACCTCAAATCTAACTTTGAAAAACAACTAGATCTAGCCAGCTGATTAAATAAATCATTGATACGTGGTAGAGGGTACTTGTTCTTTATAG
Organism: Hevea brasiliensis; assembly: GCF_030052815.1. Classification (NCBI taxonomy): domain Eukaryota; kingdom Viridiplantae; phylum Streptophyta; class Magnoliopsida; order Malpighiales; family Euphorbiaceae; genus Hevea; species Hevea brasiliensis. The sequence continues at coordinate 9,317,277 of NC_079498.1, forward strand.
TTATCTTGTTCAACTGTCTGTAGTCAATGCACAACCTCAAGGATATATCCTTCTTCTTTACAAATAATACTGGAGCACCTCAAGGGGAAGTACTCGGTCTGATGAATCCCTTATCTATTAATTCCTGTAGTTATTCTTTCAACTTTTTCAACTCTACAGGAGCCATCCTATAAGAAGAAATAGATATGAGTCTAGTACTAGGCACTAGATCAATTTCAAAATCTGTCTTGTTTTTAGGTGGCAGACTAAGTAGTTCCTCAGTAAACACATTTAAAAACTCTTTTAGCAAAGGAACTGATTCTGGTCCACTTTTGTTCTCCACAACTTCTCTAACATGAGCTAGAAACCCTTTACATCCTTTTCGAAGCATCTTACTAGCTTGTATTGCAGAGATTATTCCTTTCACTACTAAAGTCTGATCTCTTTGAAAGACTACCTTTGACCCATCTGGACCTCTAAACTTTACTACCTAATTTTTACAATCTAAGGTGGCATAAGTAGTTAAGAGCCAATCCATCCCTAGAATGGTATCAAAATCCATCAATCTAGGACTACTAGGTTAGCTGGAAAATATTTATCCTTTACCATCACTGGATAGGCATAACAGATCATCTCTACCATTAAAGGATCACACTTAGGCCCACTGACAAGCAACGGACATTGCAGACTTGAAACTACTAAACCAATCTTAAAACTGCTTTGGCTTAATAAATGAATGGAATGCACTAGGATTAATCAAAACATGCACATTGAAGCTTTCAATGCAAAGGTTACCTAACACCATAGTGTTGGAGGTATTAGCTTCCTATTGTGTCATGATAAAGATCCATGCCAGTGCTGTTGAACCCCTTCCTTAAGAGCCCACTATAGAGGAAAAAAAACCTCATCCTCTACCTTGTCCTCTTCTTGATGAGGGACCCATAAATGTTTGCCTCACTATCGATTGAGTTACACTGCCTGACCCAGTCTGCTACTATGAAGCTACCCTTTCCATGTTAGGACACTCTCTAGACATGTGCCACTCCTAACCACATCTGCAACATTGTGAAGTTCCAAACCTATAAACTCCTCTATGAGGCTTCCCACATCTGACACAATCAAAGGTATCTGAACCTGAACTGGAGTTGCCTCCCATCCCAAGGCCTGACTTGATTTTGTTTTAGAACTTATTCTTTTTTTACTTCTGGCCAAACTTCCTTCCTTTTTCTTTCTTAGTTCCAGAGGAAAAAATAGTATGGGTTAGGTGATCAAACCTCCCTACATAGGTAGCCTTAGGAATTGCAGATTGCTTGGCTTTTGTACTTTTTAGCTGTAGACTCCCTTCAATGATAGCCCCAATCTCCATCTTTCTTGTAGCATCTACTATGGAATGGAAGCTGTGAGTTTCTGTAGCCAAAATCAATGAAGAGTATCTAGAGTGCAACCTCTGAGTGTACCTCTTTGCCTTCTTCTCATCTATATTATACTCTTGCCCTACATACTACAAAAGCTCAAAAAATATATCTGTATACTCAATCCACACTCATATCAATAGCTTGTCCTAACTGTTTAAACTTCACCACCTTCAGCTCCCTAGAGCTTTCTAGAAAAGCTCAATTTGTAAACTTTATCATAAACTGAGACCAAGTCATACTATCAGACCTATCTTCAACATAAGACTTGTACTATTTCTTCACCTTTCTACATTTCAAGGTAAAGCTAGCCGTCTGAATGGCCCTACAATCATTGGCATCCAATTTGTTAGTGTGACACCCCTTACCCGTCTACAGTATAGCCGAGTAAGATATGCCATACTGTGCACCAGAACACCATATTTTATCTCAATTATTTTTTTCTCCTTCCTTAATTTATTTCTTTATGATGATGAAATGCAATTTGAGAGATTTGACTCATTTAAGTCATTTATAGAAATTATAAATTTATTTGAGGTTTCGAAAATTTTATAGAAAATCCGGCAGAGTACCGGCTAAAAATGGAGAAAACAGTTTTTCAGAACCTGTGAAAAACACTTCCAATATTCATCCATATTCTCAAACTCCAATAACCATCAACATGGTCTCAACAATTTTCAACATTCACAACCATCTCAAATTTTCAACATGAATCCACAATTTCATTCAGATCAAAATCAAATTTAATTTTATGAAGATATTCTCAAATTATATTAATTAATGAAATTTTACAAAATATGTACATCAACATATTATTACATAAATTTACTATTTACATGAGTTCATAATTTACAAATCACAAACTACTACCTATTACAAAATGCAAAAACCAAATTTCAAAAGGAACCTAAAGGTCCTACCACTGATGCATTGCAGATAAGAGGTGACTCTGACTCTATGCAGATCTGTGACCTCACCCAGTCTGTGGTCTGCTAGGCTCTCTATCAGTCTCTCCAGAACTTACGCGTGGCAAAAAGTGACGCGCTAAGTAATAATGCTTAGTGGTGCTAATAATAAAATAAAGAGAACTAAAAAGAAATAAATATGTAGTGTGTATATTGATGTCTCATGCATATAAATTTTTGGTAATTATTTATAGTCTTATTTATTTGATACTTGTTATATCCATTATTTCATTAAATTTATCAACTTTCATTTTTGGTTGCCCAAGTAACCTATCTTTGGATGATCGGATCGATAAACGGGTAAACTGGCACTGGGTACCAAGTACCTCAGGCCATCACACCATCGGTCACATATGTATCTCCCGGTGTGCAACAGAACAGCTAATAAGCTGTAATAATTATTAGGCATAAGGCCAAGTATCACCATAATATCAGAATGGCTAAAAGCCATAAAATCACAGAATGGCATAATGCCATGTGCAGTACTGCTAACTAAACCCTATTGGCATGCCAACCTATCCAAACCAATCTTACTAGGTGTACTAGGGCACAATACTGAGTTATTGATTGAATTTTCATGCTTTACATGTAAGGTTACTATTCATTTTACTATTTAGGTCAAATTATTGACTTTCGAATGCATAATAGCTACATAAGTCCTAATCATATAAATTTATCATATTTTGGTTCCCAAAAGTGTTGGCATTAGTTGCCAATCCATACTTCTTACCAATGGTGAATAAATCAGAAATTTCAATTTTGGGTGCTAGAGTTCACTGTTCCATTAGGTCATTCTACAGTGAGAATTTGGCTAAATGTTCTTTATCAAAGTTGTTCCTTATTGTGTCTAGTTACATTTCTTTTTTTGAATCACTCCATCTGGAGTTTTGTAGCTCAAGTTATGGCCTAAACACCATAATTGGCCGGATTGCAATTTTTCTAGAATTTATGGGCAGAATCAATTCTGCGATTTTTGTACACTGATTGCAGGTCAGTTTTTGAACATGTTATGGTCAAAATTTGGGTTTGGTTTCTTCATAAAAGTTGTAGGGCTGTGTCTCAGCTTTCTACTGGTAAAAATTTAGGTCAATTGGATATTTCTACACTGAGTTATGACCAAATGAATGAACATTATTCATTTAGTCATTTTCCAGGGACTGCATATTGGTCACCGGGATTAGGTCAATTTTTAGAGCCACTTGGGTTGGTTTTCTGGGCAGGGTTCCTTCACCAAAATTGTAGCATTATGTATCTAGTTTCACCTCTAATTGGCACCAATTGGCACTAAAATTCAATCAATAACTTAGTATTGTGCCCTAGTACACCTAGTAAGATTGGTTTGGATAGGTTGGCATGCCAATAGGGTTCAGTTAGCAGTACTGCACATGGCATTATGCCATTCTATGATTTTATGGCTTTTAGCCATTCTGATATTACAGTGATACTTGGCCTTAGCCTTGTGCCTAATAATTATTACAGCTTATTAGCTGTTCTGTTGCACACCGGGAGATACATATGTGACCGATGGTGTGACGGCCAGAGGTACTTGGTATCCAGTGCCTGTTTACCCATTTATCCAGTCCAGTCATCCTGTATAGGTTACTTGGGCAACCAAAAATGAAAGTTGATAAATTTAATAAAATAATGGATATAACAAGTACCAAATAAATAAGTCTATAAATAATTACCAAAAATTTATCTGCATAAGACATCAATATATACACTACATATTTATTTCTTTTTAGTTCTCTTTATTTTATTATTAGCACCACTAAGCATTATTGCTTAGCGCGTCACTTTTTGCCACGCGTAGGTTCTGGAGAGACTGATAGAGAGCCCAGCAGACCACAGACTAGGTGAGGTCACAGATTTGCATAGAGTCAGAGTCACCTCTTATATACAGTGCATCAGTGGTAGGACCTTTAGGTTCCTTTTGAAATTTGGTTTTTACATTTTGTAATAGGTAGTAGTTTATGATTTGCAAATTATGAACTCATGTAAATAGTAAATTTATGTAATAATATGTTGATGTACATATTTTATAAAATTTCGTTAATTAATATAATTTGAGAATATCTTCATGAAATTAAATTTGATTTTGATCTGAATGAAATTGTGGATTCATGTTGAAAATTTGAGATGGTTGTGAATGTTGAAAATTGTTGAAACCATGTTGATGGTTATTGGAGTTTGAGAATATGGATGAATATTGGAAGTGTTTTTCACAGGTTCCGAAGAACTGTTTTCTCCATTTTTAGCCGGTACTCTGCCGGATTTTCTATAAAATTTTCGAAACCTCAAATAAATTTATAATTTCTATAAATGACTTAAATAAGTCAAATCTCCCAAATTGCATTTCTTTATCATAAAGAAATAAATTAAGAAAGGAGAAAAAAATAATTGAGATAAAATATGGTATTTCGATACACAGTGTGGCATATCTTACTAGGTTATACTGTAGACGAATAAGGGGTGTCACATTTAATTGGTATCAGAGCCGCTCACGTGTCCTCTTGGGCGATGGTGGGGCAAACCTCAGCGAGGACGTTTAGTCCAAAAAGGGGGGGGAGAAAGGTCCCTTAGGCAAATCCCACATCTGCAAAGCACGGAGATGGTCTTGGATTCAAAAGGTAATTATATAAAAAATGAGGGATCTAATCACTAGAGGCGCCTTTTGGTGGAATGGCCTAGAGAGTTGGAAGAACTCTAGGGTTAAGCGTGCTCACTTGAGAGAAATCCTAGGATAGGTGACCTCCTAGGAAGTTCTCCATTCCACCTATGGGACAAAACCGTGAGGCTTATGGCCAAAGCGGACAATTCCTCTAGTGGTTGGAGCCCGATCATTACAGTTAACTATCATTTTAACCGCCCTAATGTATTCAAAAGGATCACCTCCTTCCTTATACTTATGAGCATCCAACTTTAAAGTAGTATGTCATCTTTGTTTATTTTGACTACTTGCCTCGGTCTCTTGCATAGGAACTTTGGAGCTGCAGGGAGTGGTGGTGGCACTTGCGCTATTGTAATTCCCTCCATGGGATTTTGAGTTCTTATGATGGTAGAAGAACTATGGGGGCACTACTGTGGAGGGTACATGGGATATGGGTTATACGGTGGGAAGTAATGTAGGTAGGGCATAAAAGGAGGATATTGGGGATAGCCCATAAACTCAGAGTTCCCAAAACTTCCCTGTCGTAGGTATTGATACCCGAACCCACACTCTGGTCTTGGCTGTGGAGGAGATACAAACTCTAACTCATCTCCTCTTTCCTCAAAACTATCTTCTCCCATCCTTTCTACACCAAAGGCTTGAGATTCTCATGTTATTGGGAGAAGCCATAAGAGTTCCTTCTTGCATCTACGGACATTCTAAGTGCCTATGTAGTCTCCTTGTTGACTTCAAAGAACCTTTTAAGACCTCTTAAAGATTCCCCCCTTTCACTTCTGCTTGCTCTCTCCTTAACAATAGGGTTAAAGGGTAGTGCTCCCATACCCTCATTCCTAGGTGGAGCCCTAGTCAACCTAGTATACCGTCTCAAACCTCGCATTTTTTAAAGAAAATAAGAAGTGTTGAGCATGTAAAAAGTTCATGTGCATTCACATGAACACACAACACATAATTAAACATAACATTCATCACATAACATACAGGGACTCAACCCTACTGGATATGTATTTTTCTAACTGTGCTGGTTAACGAACTTCCTTTCACCTTTCTTCTAAACTTTTTCTAGCATATAATTCCACTCATCTATCCTAGAGCTTTGATACCAACTTTGTAACTACCCAAACTAGGGACCATTATTGGCACTAGGGATCGAGTTAGCTTAAGGCTGCCAGAACCTGTAGCAAGCCTCAAACCTGTGAAACATACATACATTCTTATATCTCACCATCTTAGCATACTTCAAACCATTACACCTTAGTCTTTTCGTTTATACATAAACATAATAATGGTTCATAACCTAAACCTTAACATACATAAAATTCAAAGTGTAATGGTTCAACATGCATACCCTCAAAAGGGTTTACACAACGTAAACATCATTATACTTTAAATAATTATTACATTTTTTCTTAAATCACCAGCACAATACTATTCATTCATAGGTTACATGCCCATTTATCCACACATCATACATAAAGGAGGGTTAAGACTATCGTTGAAGCTCTCTCTTTAAGAACTCTTCTAATCTTACAACCCTGCACCTAGGGGTTAGGGGAATGGAGTAACCTTATACAAGCTCAGTGAGTAAACTTGTGACACCCCTTACTCGTCTACAGTGTAGCCGAGCAAGTTATGCCACTCAGTGTGCCGGAGCACCAATTCATGTTTCAATTACAATTTATCCCTTTTAATTCATTTATTTACAATTTTTGATAAATCTGAATTTTTTTCGCAAATTTTATAGAAAATCCGGCAGAGTGCCGGCTGTAAATTGGAAAAACAGTTCTTCTGAACCTGCTTAAAAACACTTCCAATATAATTTCCAAATCCAAACTCCATTATACACACATTTCTCAACTCAATCTCAAAATCTCAATACTATTTTCAGAAACTTTTCTTTTCTGTTCACATCATCACTGAAAGCACATTTATATTTCTCAACATTTCATTTATCAACATACATTATACAGAAAATTTCAATAACATGAAATTTCATATATTTTCATTGTTACATAATTTTAAGAGTTTATAGTTACAAACCAAAATTAATACAAAAAGCAAAATACAAAGTGCTACCCCGAAATCCTAATGTCCTAACATATGCGCTGCAGATGTGAGGTGACTCTGGACTTCGGATGCAAATCTGAAGACTCACCCGGTCTGATGTCCACTGAGCTCACCAGCTAGGTCTCCAGTACCTGCGCTGTAACACCCCTCACCCGACTACAGTGTAGCCGAGCAAAGCGTGCTACAATCGGTGCCGGAGCACCCTAACTTATCTTACTTTATTTCTTTAATAATTTTGAATTCATTTAATTTAATATCAATTATTATTTTTATTTTATTTTATTTTTTTTTGATGGAGAAACTAGTAGAGTTTCTCCTATTTTATTATCGTTTGGCGTATTTCAATATTCACCTGTTTGAAATTCAATTCAACAATATTTCTAAAATAAAATCTTATCCATGCTAATCATAATTATCTCATATTTCAAATCTCATCCATACATTTCAATTTCATTATCATTTCCATTCACACTCAATTCATATGTAAACATTCTCAAATTACATAAGCAAAATTTTCAAATTTCCTTAATTTACATAATTTACAAAATAATTACAAAATTTCATAATTTACATCATAATACAATATCTAAGCAATTTATGCAAAATATAAAATATGTTCTATATGGGCCCTATCTACATGCATTGCTGAGGAGGTGACAACCTTGAATACTTCAGACACTTCTGCAGATCTGGACTCCAAAAATCTTAGTCAAAGTACCTGCGCGAGGAAACAAATCCATCGCGCTAAGCATTGCTGCTTAGTGGTGCAATAATAGAATAAGAAAATAAAATATACAAATAAAGAAAGAACGAAGCATAATTTGAATATTTAAGAATCAATTTAATTTAATACAATGTGTCTAATATTAATTATCTTTTGTTCTCATTTGTTTCACTTTGGAAGCGTTTAATTCCGAAATTCACAGAGATAACGTAAATATACAGAATTTATAAAAATACTCAATTTATATTCATATGGAATTTAATATGTTTAATCCTAATTTAGTCTTCTTTGAAAGTGTTTATTTGCCAATGTACAGTAATGATGTACAAAGAAAAATGATTTGAAAATGATAAATTTATGCTTATATTGTTATATAAGCACGTTTGCAATATTCATTTATGTTATAATTTTCTTTGCTAATCCTTTAGCATTTTCTCTATACTTGCTAGGTTGTCTCAGATTATTTCATAATAAGTAAATTTTGATATCTGTCCAGTTCATTTCGATTCTTTCTAATAAATAACTATCCTAATTTATTTTAGGTCATCTTACTCATTTATTTTATTTAATTTCTAATTATTTTTAATTGCTAATATTCTTAACTTATCTCAATAAATTACACTGCCCAAGTAACCTACGACAGGCTGACTAAACTGGATAACGGGTCGTTGGCACTGGACACCGCGGGGCCTCGGGCCGTCATACCATGGGACGCAGTAACGCCAACCACGTATCGATCGGTATGGCTAAAAAGCCATGATAACACATAATCGAGCATAAAAGCCATGAATGTTGGCATAAAGCCATGAATACGGGCATAAAGCCATGAATACAGCATAAAGCCTTCGCAAGATCGCTAAAACAATACCCTATTGGCATGCCAATCTATCCAATCTGACATACGTGTCTAGGCAATACAAGGGCACATAATATCATTAAATATTAATATATTGTGTTTATGAATTCATTATTTCATGATAAATTTCAATTATAATTCATAAATTCATTTGATCATTTATATGATCACAATTCACATCAATTATCCTTTTATACCATTTTACTCAAAATACTTCTCCTTTTTATAATAATGAGAACTAATGTCTCATTCATACATTAATATAGTTCATTTATTCATTCATTATGTTATTCATATTGATCACAATTCTAAACAATGGTTTACATGTACCATTGTATTCAAAACATTTCCTTTCTCATTTATACATTTAAGAATCTACTTATGTAGTCATAATTTTATATTTCAAGTTGAGTTATTAATATTTTATGAATTCCATTTGTGATGGGCATATAAGCCCTAACTATCTATTCACATCAATTAGGTGACTTATTTTTCATGTTTCAAGTAATCCATGAATATTTCATGGATTTCAAATTTATGGCCTTAATTTCTTTTTAACAATTTTGACTAGGATGCATAGTCCACATTTGTCATACAATTCTAAGCATTTAAGCTTAGAATTGGTTCTAGGTCTTCATCTTAGTTTGTTACTCATTTTGATTACTATTTACCTTACTAGTCAACCAAAATGTTGACTTTTTCATACTTAAGGGATATGTTAATTCTAATTACACCAAGATCCCACATTTTGAATTTTACATTTGCTAGTATCAATTGCCAATTGCAATTTAAAATCCCCTAGATGCATTTCTAATTTCAAATTTTAAATTTCAAGTTTTGGTATCACTATTCACCTCATTGGTCAACAAAAATGTTGACTTTTGGATAGAAAATAGGTGTATTGGTTTTAACACCCCAAACATACCACATTTTGTATTTAAAACTTGTTGGAATTGATTGCCATTTCCATTTCTCAACTTAAATCAAGGAGGGCAGAAATTTCAGTTTTTGAGACCCAATTTTACTGTTCCATTGGGCCCTGTTGCAGTAGGAATTTGAAGAAATGGAAAACATGAAAGTTGTTCCTTATTTTGTCTAGTTGAATTTCCTTTTTTGAATCACTCCATTTGGAGTTTTGTAGCTCCAGATATGGTCCAAAAACCACAGCTGGCCGGATTACCATTCTGCAGAAATTACCATATCTACAGTAACATGAACAGTGACTTCCACTGCCATTTGGGTTAGGTTCTGGCCATAATTTGGGGTAGGTTCCTTCATGAAAGTTGTTTTTCTATGTCTTAACTTATTTCTATAAAAATTTCAGGTCAATTGACCAAATCTACAGTGAGTTATGGCCAAATAAACAGTTACTGTTCATTTGGTCAATTCTGCAGAATCAGTTACAGGGTATCCGGATTGGGGCCAAGTTTTGGTCCTCTTGCTTTGATCTTTTGGGCATGGTTTCTTCAGCAAAAATGTGCCATTATAAGCCTAGTTTCATGTCCAATTGGCCAAACACCAATTGGATCAACACAGCCAAAGTTATGGATGTGTAATTGGACTGAAATCTCAGTCCATTACTGCTGTCCTAGGGCAGCTTACACCTTCACTTTGCCATATTATTTTTCAGTCCATATTATGGTCAAATCTCCTCAAATGGTCACTAATTGACCATTAAAATGTTCTCTAACAATTTCATAAGCAAAATCAATTTTCACTCCCCAAAACCCTAATGTCCAATTCAAATTACACATAAACCTTAATTAGCATACTAGTTCAACATCCATGCATGTTCATACCTTAAACATCATTTCTAGCCACTCTAAGTTCATTAAAACAATCAAACTCATCTTTCCTTAGGGCTGCCAAAAATTGAAGATACCCTAACATATATGATTTACTTCAAATTCTTACAATTTCTTGTCTTAAAATGATGCTCTAACAAGGATTAAAGGAGTGAGAGTGAAAGTATAGCACTAACCTCTTTAATGGCAGAATTTTCCAAGATTAAACTTCACTTTCCTTCACTTTCTAGGCTTCCAAACACTTCCCCAAGAGGTATGGACAAGTTTTAATGAAAGGTGTCTAGGGTTTAGTCGTGAAAATTCATGGGAAATGGAGGAAATGAAAGAAAATTTTCATGGAGGGAGGAAGAAGAGAAACTCACGTTTTTTTGCTGAAGAGAAGGCAGCTGGTATTTTAATTCCTTTGGCCATGTTTATCTCTTTTATTTGTTAATTAATAGGTTGTTTAAATATGATTGGTTAGAACTTTTAAATGACATCATAAAGATGTCATAATGGGCCTTTTTCCTCATTTTCTTTTCCTTTCTTCACTACTCATTTTAAATTTAATTTCTAGTAATGTTTATTCATATTTTAGACCATAATAATTATTTACTCAACTGGACAAGTCGGCCAAAAATCGTCTCTGAAGGCGAAATGACCAAAATGCCCTCCGTTTGGCTTAACGGGTCAAAATTGTCTATACCGATTGAAAAATTTTTCTAAATATTTTCTTGGCATTCTAATGCCATAGGAACCTCAATGACCCTTCTCTGGAGTCCCAAAAATTATTTTATGAAATTTTCCCCGGGTCTAGGGCTCCTCGTTGTAGAACCGCAACTTCCTCCGTTACCCATCACTTGGGCACCGGCTCGTTTAACTTGGTTGTGTTTTATTTCTAAATTTTTCCTAAATTTTTCTTATTAATATTTGAGTTAATTATGGTTTCTGACTTTAGTTTAAATAATTTTCCGGACGTTCTAGCTGTCCGGACCGACACCGGTCACCGGAACAGTAGAATGTACGGAGTTGCTACAGTGAGGGTGTTACAATTCTTCCCCTCTAATTTAAATTTCGTCCTCGAAATTTACTGGGTGTTTTAGGTTCTGAGATAATTCTTTTACCTTTCTATTACTCACTCTGTCTACTTCTTTTGTATATATGGTACTATTTAGTCTTTTCGAATCTATCATTATACACTTAGGCATATCAGAAGGGAAGGATACTTTACCTCAAATTCACATTTGGGGCTTCTTGCTCCTCTCCGGCTTGGGTGACATTTGGAAGTGGTGTTACTGTTGTACTTGGTCTTTCCACAACCTCTGTCTGGGTCCATGGTAAATTCCTCTTAGGATAATTTTTCAGACGATGGTCTATGGCCCCACATCTATAACAGGCTCCAGTTAATCCCCTACATTCACCTTTATGCCACTTGTTACAATGGCCACATTTTCTTGCTAATCCTAGCGCACTCACTACTAGTGTTTCTGGTTGATCTCTTCTGGGTATAGGCCTAGGTCTAGATCTCCTACTTTGATCAGATGTCTGACTTGACTATTCTCTCAGCCTCTTATTACTAGACTGTCCAAATTTCCTCTTTTGCTGATCACCACTCCTCTTCTGTTCCTCTTCATGAACACAGCTAATATATTTCTTTCTAAACTCTATCAAAAAGAATTCCCAAGTTATGTCAGCTGGTGGCACTACCTTGGTTACGACATCCCACCATCGATATTCAGCTTCTTGTAACAATGAAACTGCACACTCCAAATTCTGTTCTGGTGTGCAATGGAGCTGCTGCAAGACTCTTTTAGTCCTTTCTAACCAATACTCAGCAGCTGCAGAATCGTCTTCCTTTTTACCATTGAAATCTACAGCTCCATATTTCCTAAGTTTTCCTAGAGGTGATTTTCGCTGAGGTGGTGGTGGAATAACCCCAGTCATCTGTCGAAAGAATTCAGTCATCTGCTCAAACAAGGCCTGTTGGGGTTGTACAGGCACTACTTGCACTGGTGGAGCAGGATCTCCCCGATTTCCAATATCATTCCCAGTCGGGATACGGCTTACTACTTCTTCTTCTATTGCCCTCTGCGATTCTGAGTCCATACCTTAACCTAAAATAACCAAGAAAATAGATCTGCATTAGTGTCACCTCAACTCATATGAATGCAATGCATGATATGCAATCTATCTAGGTCTAGAAACGCCTAAACCGCGCTCTGATACCAATAAATATAACACCCCTCACCCGACTACAGTGTAGCCGAGCAAAGCGTGCTACAATCGGTGCCGGAGCACCCTAACTTATCTTACTTTATTTCTTTAATAATTTTGAATTCATTTAATTTAATATCAATTATTATTATTATTTTTTTTTTTTGATGGAGAAACTAGTAGAGTTTCCCCTATTTTATTATCGTTTGGCGTATTTCAATATTCACCTGTTTGAAATTCAATTCAACAATATTTCTAAAATAAAATCTTATCCATGCTAATCATAATTGTCTCATATTTCAAATCTCATCCATACATTTCAATTTCATAATCATTTCCATTCACACTCAATTCATATGTAAACATTCTCAAATTACATAAGCAAAATTTTCAAATTTCCTTAATTTACATAATTTACAAAATAATTACAAAATTTCATAATTTACATCATAATACAATATCTAAGCAATTTATGCAAAATATAAAATATGTTCTATATGGGCCCTATCTACATGCATTGCTGAGGAGGTGACAACCTTGAATACTTCAGACACTTCTGCAGATCTGGACTCCAAAAATCTTAGTCAAAGTACCTGCGCGAGGAAACAAATCCATCGTGCTAAGCATTGCTGCTTAGTGGTGCAATAATAGAATAAGAAAATAAAATATACAAATAAAGAAAGAACGAAGCATAATTTGAATATTTAAGAATCAATTTAATTTAATACAATGTGCCTAATATTAATTATCTTTTGTTCTCATTTGTTTCGCTTTGGAAGCGTTTAATTCCGAAATTCACAGAGATAACGTAAATATACAGAATTTATAAAAATACTCAATTTATATTCATATGGAATTTAATATGTTTAATCCTAATTTAGTCTTCTTTGAAAGTGTTTATTTGCCAATGTACAGTAATGATGTACAAAGAAAAATGATTTGAAAATGATAAATTTATGCTTATATTGTTATATAAGCACGTTTGCAATATTCATTTATGTTATAATTTTCTTTGCTAATCCTTTAGCATTTTCTCTATACTTGCTAGGTTGTCTCAGATTATTTCATAATAAGTAAATTTTGATATCTGTCCAGTTCATTTCGATTCTTTCTAATAAATAACTATCCTAATTTATTTTAGGTCATCTTACTCATTTATTTTATTTAATTTCTAATTATTTTTAATTGCTAATATTCTTAACTTATCTCAATAAATTACACTGCCCAAGTAACCTACGACAGGCTGACTAAACTGGATAACGGGTCGTTGGCACTGGACACCGCGGTGCCTCGGGCCGTCATACCATGGGACGCAGAACGTCAACCACGTATGCAGTCAGTATGGCTAAAAAGCCATGATAACACATAATCGGGCATAAAAGCCATGAATGTTGGCATAAAGCCATGAATACGGGCATAAAGCCATGAATACAGGCATAAAGCCTTTCACAGTACTGCTAAAACAATACCCTATTGGCATGCCAATCTATCCAATCTGACATACGTGTCTAGGCAATACAAGGGCACATAATATCATTAAATATTAATATATTGTGTTTATGAATTCATTATTTCATGATAAATTTCAATTATAATTCATAAATTCATTTGATCATTTATATGATCACAATTCACATCAATTATCCTTTTATACCATTTTACTCAAAATACTTCTCCTTTTTATAATAATGAGAACTAATGTCTCATTCATACATTAATATAGTTCATTTATTCATTCATTATGTTATTCATATTGATCACAATTCTAAACAATGGTTTACATGTACCATTGTATTCAAAACATTTCCTTTCTCATTTATACATTTAAGAATCTACTTATGTAGTCACAATTTTATATTTCAAGTTGAGTTATTAATATTTTATGAATTCCATTTGTGATGAGCATATAAGCCCTAACTATCTATTCACATCAATTAGGTGACTTATTTTTCATGTTTCAAGTAATCCATGAATATTTCATGGATTTCAAATTTATGGCCTTAATTTCTTTTTAACAATTTTGACTAGGATGCATAGTCCACATTTGTCATACAATTCTAAGCATTTAAGCTTAGAATTGGTTCTAGGTCTTCATCTTAGTTTGTTACTCATTTTGATTACTATTCACCTTACTAGTCAACCAAAATGTTGACTTTTTCATACTTAAGGGATATGTTAATTCTAATTACACCAAGATCCCATATTTTGAATTTTACATTTGCTAGTATCAATTGCCAATTGCAATTTAAAATCCCCTAGATGCATTTCTAATTTCAAATTTTAAATTTCAAGTTTTGGTATCACTATTCACCTCATTGGTCAACAAAAATGTTGACTTTTGGATAGAAAATAGGTGTATTGGTTTTAACACCCAAAACATACCACATTTTGTATTTAAAACTTGTTGGAATTGATTGCCATTTCCATTTCTCAACTTAAATCTAGGAGGGCAGAAATTTTAGTTTTTGAGACCCAATTTTACTGTTCCATTGGGCCCTGTTGCAGTGGGAATTTGAAGAAATGGAAAACATGAAAGTTGTTCCTTATTTTGTCTAGTTGAATTTCCTTTTTTGAATCACTCCATTTGGAGTTTTGTAGCTCCAGATATGGTCCAAAAACCACAGCTGGCCGGATTACCATTCTGCAGAAATTACCATATCTACAGTAACATGAACAGTGACTTCCACTGCCATTTGGGTTAGGTTCTGGCCATAATTTGGGGTAGATTCCTTCATGAAAGTTGTTTGTCTATGTCTTAACTTACTGCTGTAAAAATTTCAGGTCAATTGACCAAATCTACAGTGAGTTATGGCTTACTGTTCATTTGGTCAATTCTGCAGAATCAGTTACAGGGTATCCGGATTGGGGCCAAGTTTTGGTCCTCTTGCTTTGGTCTTTTTGGCATGGTTTCTTCAGCAAAAATGTGCCATTATAAGCCTAGTTTCATGTCCAATTGGCCAAACACCAATTGGATCAACACAGCCAAAGTTATGGCTGTGTAATTGGACTGAAATCTCAGTCCATTGCTGCTGTCCTAGGGCAGCTTACACCTTCACTTTGCCATATTATTTTTCAGTCCATATTATGGTCAAATCTCCTCAAATGGTCACTAATTGACCATTAAAATGTTCTCTAACATTTTATAAGCAAAATCAATTTTCATTTCCCAAAACCCTAATGTCCAATTCAAATTACACATAAACCTTAATTAGCATACTAGTTCAACATCCATGCATGTTCATACCTTAAACATCATTTCTAGCCACTCTAAGTTCATTAAAACAATCAAACTCATCCTTCCTTAGGGCTGCCAAAAATTGAAGATACCCTAACATATATGATTTACTTCAAATTCTTATAATTTCTTGTCTTAAAATGATGCTCTAACAAGGATTAAAGGAGTGAGAGTGAAAGTATAGCACTAACCTCTTTAATGGCAGAATTTTCCAAGATTAAACTTCACTTTCCTTCACTTTCTAGGCTGCCAAACACTTCCCCAAGAGGTATGGACAAGTTTTAATGAAATGTGTCTAGGGTTTAGTAGTGAAAATTCATGGGAAATGGAGGAAATGAAAGAAAATTTTCATGGAGGGAGGAAGAAGAGAAACTCACGTTTTTTGCTGAAGAGAAGGCAGCTGGTATTTTAATTCCTTTGGCCATGTTTATCTCTTTTATTTGTTAATTAATAGGTTGTTTAAATATGATTGGTTATAACTTTTAAATGACATCATAAAGATGTCATAATGGGCCTTTTTCCTCATTTTCTTTTCCTTTCTTCACTACTCATTTTAAATTTAATTTCTAGTAATGTTTATTCATATTTTAGACCATAATAATTATTTACTCAACTGGACAAGTCGGCCGAAAATCGTCTCTGAAGGCGAAATGACCAAAATGCCCTCCGTTTGGCTTAACGGGTCAAAATTGTCTGTACCGATTGAAAAATTTTTCTAAATATTTTCTTGGCATTCTAATGCCATAGGAACCTCAATGACCCTTCTCTAGAGTCCCAAAAATTATTTTATGAAATTTTCCCCGGGTCTAGGGCTCCTCGTTGCAAGAACCGCAACTTCCCTCTGGTTAGCCATCGCTTGGGCACCGGCTCGTTTAACTTGGTTGTATTTTATTTCTAAATTTTTTCCTAAATTTTTCTTATTAATATTTTAGTTAATTTTGGTTCCTGACTTTAGTTTAAATATTTTTTCGGACGTTCTAGCTGTCCGGACCGACACCGGTCACCGAAACAGTAGAATGTACGGAGTTGCTACAGTGAGGGTGTTACATGCGCGTGGCAAAAGCAACGCTCTAAGCAATTCTGCTTAGTGGTCACAATATAAAATAATATAAAATAGGAATAAAAATAAGTATGCAGAATGTATGTTTATATTTATGAGTAGACTTAATTTCTGATATTATTTGCAGTATTATTCAATTTAAAATTTAGTAACGTTTATTATCATTGCCCGAGTAAATCATACTAGTTGACTGGACCGGATAAACGGGTAAACTAGCACTGGGTACTAAGTACCTCGGCCATCATACCATCGGTCACATTGTGTCTTTCGGTGTGCAACAGAATAGCTAATAAGCTGTAATAATCATCTAGGTGAAAACCCAAGTATATCAACTCAAATAACATAGCCAAAGGCTATTATGTCACAGAATGGCATGGGAAGCCATGAAACACAAAATGGCATAAAGCCATATGTAGTACTGCTAACAGAACCCTATTGGCATGTCAAGCTATCCAAACCAATCTTATTAGGTATACTAGGGCATATTACACCTTTAAATTTCACAATTTTTGAATTTCAAGTTGTAATGTTACTACTCATTTCATTAGTCAACTAAAATGTTGACTTTTGCATAGGCAATAGGTACATTGGTTTTAATACTCCCAACATACCACATTTTGCATTCAAAATTTGTTGGTATTGGTTGCCAATACCATTTCTAAGCTTAATGTTAATTGGGCAGAATTTTCAGTTTTCATGCTTTGATTTTACTGCTCCATTGGTCATTTTTGCAGTGAGAATTTGGCAAAATGATCAACATGAAAGTTGTTCCTTATTTTGTCTAGTTGAATTTCCTTTTTTGAATCACTCTATTTTGAGTTTCGTAGCTCAAGTTATGGCTCAAAAACCACAACTGGCCGAACTGAAATTTTTCCAGAATTTTTGGACTGACCAAATCTACAGTACATGGAACAGTGACTGCAACTCACTTTTTGAATATGTTCTGGTCATAATTTGGGTTAGCTTTCTTCATGAAAGTTGTATATCTATATCTCAGCTTGTTGCTAGTAAAATTTCAGGTCAATTGGACCTTTCTACACTGAGTTATGGCCAAATGACTAAACACTGTTCATTTGGTCATTTTACCCAGGCAGAATGCAGTTCACCCGGATTTGGGCAATCTTTTGGTCCACTAAATTTGGTTTTCTGGGCATGGTTTCTTCACCAAAGTTGTGCCATTATGTGTCTAATTTCATGTCCAATTGGCCTTGCACCAATTGAACCTCTATAATTCAAGTTATTGCTGCCCAAACCTGCTGGACTCATGTCTAATTCTGCAGGTCACCAAGGGCAGCCACACCAAACCCAAATCCCACTACACAATTCACTTCATTTTTTATTCAAACCAAACCAAATGGTCACTGATTGACCATTAAAACCTACTTCCATCATCACATGGTCAAAATCTCATTTTTCACCCCAAAACCCTAACTCAAACATTCCAAATCATGCATTACCATTACACTTCATCACTCCACTTACAAAATGCATGTTAAGAGCAGCCATACTAGCATGTTAAGTCCATAAAAATCATCACCATATTACCCTAACCAAGGCTGCCGAAATTTAGGGATTACATACAAATGGTATTCCTTCAATTTCCTTATCATTTGCACTCATTCATAGTCCTAATACATGAATTTAAAGTTAAAGAACAAGGTTAGGTCACTAACCTCTATGGAGTGAGATTTCCCACTTGCTAGTGTAACACCCTCCCTTTAGCAATTCCGCACATTCTACTGTTCCGGTGATCAGTGTCGGTCCGGACAGCTAGAACGTTTGGAAAAATATTTAAACTAAAGTGAGGAACCATAATTAACTCAAATATTAATAAGAAAAATTTAGGAAAAATTTTAGAAATAAAATACAACCAAGTTAAATGAGCCAGTGCCCTAGCGATGGGTAACCTAGTGAGAAGTTGCGGTTCTCGCAACTAGGAGCCCTAGACCCGGGGAAAAAATTATAAAATAATTTTTGGGACTCCAAAGAAGGGTCATTGAGGTTCTTATGGCATTAGAATGCCAAGAAAATACTTAAAAAAAATTTTCAATCGGTACAGACAATTTTAGCCCGTTAAGCCAAATGGAGGGCATTTTGGTCATTTCGTCTTTAGAGATTATTTTTGGCCGACTTGTCTAGTTAAGCAAATAATTATTATGATCTAAAATATGAATAAATATTACTAAAAATTAAATTGAAAATGAGTAGAGAAGAGAATAAAAGAAAATGAAAGAAAGGCTAATTATGACATCATATGATGTCATTTAAATTTCCTCCACCAATCACAATTTGTTAAACTCATTAAAAGAGATAAAAGAGACCAAAAAATTGAAAAACCAATCTGCATCTTCAACCTTTGGGCAGCCAAAAACGTTGAGAGAGAGAGAGAGAGAGAGAAGAGATTCCACCATTTTCAAGCTTAAAAGCTTGAATTTCCTCTCCATTTGTTCACCAAAATTGCCAAGTCCCTTCACAAAAATTTGATCTTTCACCTAGAAAAAGCTATTGGCAGCCAAAGAAGAAGAGATTAGGGAGGTTTAATCAAGGTTAAGTGAAGCTCAAAAAGGTTAGTGCACTAAACAATTTCTTTTCTTTCTTTAATCTTGTAGGCATGCTAAATCAAGTAGAAATTGTGTGAAATTAAAAGAAAAACTTGAGTAAATGAAATCTCTAAATTTGGTAGCCAGGAGAAAGTTTAAGGATTGTTGGTTTTTGATGAAATTAAGTGGCTTAGTTATGCTATTGATGAGTATAGATGATGGATAAAGTGATTTGGTATGAGTTTAGTGTGTGTATGCGATGAATTAGACATTGGAGTTAAGGTTTGAGCATGAAATTGAGACTTTGATCATGTAATAATGAAAGTGAGTTTTAATGGTCAATTATTGACCATTTGGTTATAGGTAAACAAGAAATGAAGTGTGTTTAGTGATGGGATTTGGGTTTAGTGTGGCTGCCCTAGGTGACCTGTAGAATTGGACATGAGTCCAGCAGGTTTGGGCAGCCATAACTTGAATTGTAGAGGTTCAATTGGTGCAAGGCCAATTGTACATGAAACTAGACACATAATGGCACAACTTTGGTAAAGAAACCATGCCCATAAGACCAAACCAAGTGGACCAAAAGCTTGCTCCAATCCCGGTGACCTGCAGTCTGTTTTTGCAGAATGACCAAATGAACAGTGTTTGGTCATTTGGCTATAACTCAGTGTAGAATGGTCCAATTAACCTGAAAGTTTACCATCAACAAGCTGAGATATAGACCAACAACTTTCATGAAGAAACCTAATCCAAATTATGACCAGAACCTATCCAACAAGTGAGTTGCAGTCACTGTTCACTGCACTGTAGATATGGTCAGTCCAGAAAAATTTTAATCCGGCCAGTTGTGGTTTTTGGACCATAACTTGATCTATAAAACTCTAAATGGAGTGATTCAAAAAAGGAAATTCAACTAGACAAAATAAGAAACAACTTTCATGTTGATCATTTTGCCAAATTCCCACTGCAAAAATGACTAATGGAACAGTAAATACAAAGCATGAAAACTGAAAATTTTGTCCAATTAACATTAAGCTTAGAAATGGTATTGGCAACCAATACCAACAAATTTGGAATGCAAAATGTGGTATGTTGGGAGTATTAAAACCAATGTACCTATTGTCTATGCAAAAGTCAACATTTTAGTTGACTAATGAAATGAATAGTAACATTCAAACTTGAAATTCAAAAATTGTGAAACTTAAAAATGCAAAATGCCCTAGTAGGCCTAATGTGATTGGTTTGGATAGGTTGGCATGCCAATAGAGTTCAATTAGCAGTACTGCACATGGCATTATTCCATTCTGTGATTTCATGGCTTTTAGCCATTCTGACATTATGTTGATAATTGGCCTTGTGCCTAATGTCATTACAGCTTATTAGCTGTTCTGTTGCACACCGGGAGACACATATGTAACCGATGGTGTGACGGCCCGAGGTACTTGATACCCGGTGCGGTTTGCTTTATCGATCGATCGTCCAAAGATATGTTACTTGGGCAACCAAAAATGAAAGTGGATAAATTTAATGAAATAATGAATATAATAAGTAAAAAATAAGAAGGACTACAATTACTCATCGAAAATTTATTTGCAATGAGACATCAATACATTCACTGCATATTTATTTTCTGTTATTTCTTTTTATTTTATTAGTGGCACCACTAAGCATTATTGCTTAGCGCGTTGCTTTTGCCACGCATAGGTTCTGGAGAGACCGACCGAGAGCCCAGTAAACCACAGACTGGGTGAGACTTTCTGTAGCTCTACATAGTGTCCGTGTCACCTCACCGACGTCAATGCATTGGTAGGACACTAGGTTTCATTTTGGGTATTTTGTAATTAACTTTTATTTTCTCATATGTAATTGAAACTTATGTAATGTATTTTGGTATTCATGTAAATAGTGGAAATTGTGTTTATGAATGAAAAAGTGAATATTTATTTATGACTTTTACATGATTATCATATGAGATGAATGATTGAGGAATGGAAATGTTGTTGAAAAAAAATATTGGGATTTTGTTGATGAAATGGAGTTTGGGATTGATTGAAAATGTTGAAAGTGTTTTTCACAGGTTCCGAAGAACTGTTTTCTCCATTTTTAGCCGGTACTCTGCCGGATTTTCTATAAAATTTGCGGAACATCAATAAATTTATGATTTCAATAAATGACTGAAATGAATTATATTTCACAAATTGTACTCCATAACTATGAAAAAAATAATAATAAATTAGGAAGAATAAAAATGATTGAATTAAAATAGGGTATTCCAGTACACTATGTGGCATATCTTGCTCGGCTACACTGTAGACGGGTAACGGGTGTCACAGCTAGAGTTCCTCTTTTTCCTTTCTTTTTGCTCCCAAAAGAATCACCAAGATGCAAGAACACTTTTTTGTATTGGGAGTATAAGGTTTAGTGGGGTAGAAGTTGGTGAAATCAAGCTTGAAAAAGCTTGAAAATGGTGGCTATGGTGGAGGCTCACGGCAAAGAAGAAAGAAGAAATGAGTTTTCTGATTTTTTTCATTTTTCTAGCCCATTTTATCTCTTTTAAACAAGTTTATGCCATGTGTCAACATTGGGTTGGTTGGGAGAACTTTAATGACATCATGATGACGTCATTATTCTATTTTGTTTCATTTTCTCTCCATTTCTTATCTATTTAATTTCAATTAAAATTTTAACAACATTTAATTATATTTTATATTATATAAATTATTTATTTAACTGGACAAGTTGGCCAAAAATCATCTCTGAAGACGAAATGACCAAAATGCCCTCCATTTGGCTTAACGAGCCAAAATTGTCTGTACCGATTGAAAAATTTTTTTAAGCATTTTCTTGGTATTCTAATACCATAAGAACCTCAATGACCCTTCTCTAGAGTCCTAAAAATTATTTTATAATTTTTTCCCCAGGGTTTAGGGCCCCTAGTTGCGAGAACCGCAACTTCTCACTAGGTTACCCATCTCTAGAGCACCAGCTCATTTAACTTGGTTGTATTTTATTTCTAAAATTTTTCCTAAATTTTTCTTATTAATATTTGAGTTAATTATGGTTCCTCACTTTAGTTTAAATATTTTTTCAGACATTCTAGCTGTCCGGACCGATATTGGTCACCGGAACAGTAGACTGTACGGACTAGCTAAAGTGAGGATGTTACAAAACTAACCCTCATTAATTTTATCATTCATTCATACTTGTGTAATGCATCATTCACATAGATGTTCACATCACAAACATTTTACGTAAGATGGACATTATCACCAATAACTCCCTAAACTTTTCTTTTAAACATTACCTGTGTCATATACCCAGGGGCAACTATCAAATCTCCCTTAAAGGGTAACATCAAGATCTCCCCTTAGAATTTACTTATAGATCCATAACATTACATAACATAACATGGGGGGAGTAATGGGTCATCCAATATCCATCAATGCACCAACTGCAATTTATACAATTATGCAACATCTTCATGTTCTAGACACATACATCCTAAATAAATATGACATGATGCATAAGGACGCTCATTAATTACCTATAAATAGTTTTTGTTTTATTAAGGTTAGAGTTACTCACCTCTTGTAGCCTATCAACCTCCTTACTCAAATGGGAGCTATCCTTAGATCCTTACTCCTCTGAGTCCCTCAAGCCTGATCTTATAAAATCGAATCCTAAAGTGTTATACAAGGCTCTAAAACTCTATACATAACATAAATATCATATTTAAAGCCCTTAGGAATCATAAAATTAGGTTTTAGAATCTTAAAATCAAAGGAGAAAATAAGTGGGTAGAACCAAGTTCGACTATTGAAGTCTTAGGTTTCGACTGTTGAACCTTAGAACGTTAGGTGCCCAATTTGGTCAGTAGCCACTGCTGCTACCAAAGTTTAGGACTTCGATTGCTGAACCGAGAAAACTTTTAGATTTTGAGAAAATGTAAGCTTTAGCTACTGAACCTTAGCTTGCGATAGTTGAACTTGGAAATTTCTAGAATTCCTAAGTCGAAAGCATGCAGATCCAATCTCTCAGATGCATCAAAACTCATTTCAAAATTTCAAAACATAATATCATCACATATACACATCTCTAGGACCTAGAACAACTAGAAAACATGCTTAAAACCCACATACATTCATCATAAACTCAAATCCTAGGTTTTCCCTAAACCCACATGCATAAACTTCATCAAAAACTTAACTTAAAACAACTTTTCATGAAATTAAAGCTTTAGAAATCTAATTTCTCATCAACTCTCTTAGATCTATCTATTAGATCAAGAAGAAAATAAGGTTACCTCTTTTCTTGGAGCTTGGAGATGGAAGAAACAAAACTTCAAAGCTTGAATATACTCTTTTACACTTCTAAATAGAAGAATCCACCTTTAGATCTTCAAAGACCTTAGGAGTTCTCTTCAAGGAGCTCCTTGTATGCCCCACTAGTTGAGAGAGAGAGAGAGAGGAAAGAAAGAAACCCAAGTGTTTTGGGTAGGAAATGAACAAAGATCCCTTTTATACCCTCTCCGTCGAGAGACTTTAGGCTGTCGAAAGTTTGACTTTTGGCAATCAAAAGTTCAACTTTCGGCTGTCGGAGTTGATTCTGCCCAAATAGGCATTTGGTCAAAAAGAGACTTCAACTGCAGAAAGTCTGTCTTTCTGCTGCTGAAGTTCCTTCTGCCCAAAACAACTTATTTAAAACTTTTAAAGAATAAAACTCTTAAAACATTTTTTCATTCTTAGATACATTTTAAACACACATACATTAACATATTCTCATCTCATAACGCCACTCGCTTGATAATAAAGTCTCACTCTTCACTAAAATATTCTGTCAAGGATAAATATTCCAAAATTGAAAATAACTGATATTACAAATTTTTTTAAAACTACTGATAATTTTGGACATAATTATTTCTAAAAAATTAAAAATAAAAGTGAATAGAGGGAGTATTAAATATATTTTTTTGGTTTTTCTCAACTGTGCAACATTGCGCTTATTAAAGTTTTATTAGATTTACTTATTTACTATTAATTTTGCATCAAAATTTATCAATATTACATAAAAATTTATAATATTTTCATTGAAAGGGGTGTAATATCGCATAAGAAATATAATTTTTATGTTCACAATATAAAATTAATAATAAATAATTGTATTTATTAAATTATTGCACTTGTTTGAAAAATTGTTTAAACTAAAAGGGTTAAATTTTCTAAAATAAAAATCTTTATGCATCACATTAATTTGTATTTATTGTAATTTAATAAGAATAATTATGTAATTTTATGAGATAAAGTTTAATTTACCTCATGTATTTATTGAGTATGTTTAATTTATGTCATATTTAACTTTTAGTTCAATTTAATTTAAAAGTTTTGATTTATATTTAATTTAGCCCAAAATTAAAAAATATGTAATTCACTTATCACTTGGTGCATGGGTTGTTTTATTATTATTATTATTATTATTATTATTATTATTATTATTATTAATTTTTTGAACATAGTTATTATTTCAATAATCATAATTAGATATTCTTTTATATTTTGCTTTCTTTAAATATTAATTAATAATATGGAAATATAAAAATAATATTTTTATATTTTTAATTTATTTAAATATAAATTTCTAATTTTAATTAAAAATGAAAATGTAAAAGTAATTTCTTAAATTTAAATAATTAAAATCTATTGTAATAATAATTTTTAATTTTATTAATTATAAGGAAATAAAAATGTATTAATTATTATAATTTTTATTTTTTAATTAATTATATGAAAATATAAAATAATCTTTTTATATTTTAATTTAATTAATTATAAAATATAAAAATAATATTTTAATATTAAAAAATTAAATATTTAATAAATAGTGCGTGTAAAATAATTTAAGAAAATTAAATTAAATTGAACATAAATAAGAAATTTTAAATTAAATTAAATTAAAAATTAATTAAATTATACCTATTCAATAAATACAATAGGCAAACCGAGAGTTATTCTCTAATTTTACCATAAGAGATTAAGTATTTTTATAATATCAAGGGCATTAATAATTTTTTTAATTAATTTCCGAAATAAATAAAAAAAAATCCACTAAATTAACAAAGAAGTTATCTCCTACAACCACTAAATATTCTCTTTTCTCTACTAAAAACAAAACCAGAGAGACTCAGAGAGGCAGTGGGAATGGAATTACACTCGTTACTCCTTGGTCAAGCCTTTACCTTTGCCCTTATGTGACCCCTCTCTCTCTCTCTCTCTCTCTCTCTGACTGACAAATACGCTTTCATCATCTTCTTCTTCATCTAATCCCCACCAAACCCTTCATCGGTTTCTTCATGGATCGGAAACTCGTCTCCTCGCCGGTCCTGTGGAAGCTCTCCGATCTGCTTCTCAACGAGTCTGTCCCATTTCTTGGATTAGAAGATCAGCTCGAAAGCATCGAGAGTAAGCTCAGAGATATTGTTAACTCTGACTTCTTTGATTGCAAGAGGGACCTTGTTTATGACATTGAAGAGGTCATCGATTTCTTGCTCCAAAAAGCTGCTCACAGAAGCCAAACAGGTACCCTTTTCCAATATTTTTCGGGTTTCTTTGATTCTATCGATCAACGCACGCTTCGTAAGAAGTTGGATCGAATCAGGCTTGAAATTTTTCGTTCTACTGATAAATTAAGTCGCCGGAAGGTAATGGAGTCATGGCCTGCTTCTTCGTCGTCTTCTTCGTCTTCAACGAGGAAGCAGCTTGATGTGGGTGAGAGTATTATGTCTCCTGTAATCAGGAAAGTTATTGCCCTAGCTAGTCACAGTCAAATTAGCCCTTCGGTGAGAAGGCAAGCCAGATGGGTAAGAGATGAAATGAGGTTCTTGCATGTTTTTGTCAAGGATTTAGAGTCCAAAGAATTGAGAGGAGAAGAAATGGCTTGGATGGAAGAAGTTTCCCTGTTTTCTCGCTCGGCGGAGGACGTTATTGGGCTCTTCTTGTCTCAGTGGGAGCAGACCAAGAAGTCTCCTTTCAAGCATATTGCTTCGGCTTCCTGCAAATTCAAGTCACAGCGTAAGCTTCGCAAGGAGATGAATCAGATGAAGATTAAAGTTCAAGAAATCATCAAAAGGTTTGGTAAACTCCCACATCAAATGTATATGCCACCTCCCCGATTTCCTCCAAATTTACCACCACCACCTCCTATTCCTTTTCAACCCAACTTTCCTGGTCGGTTTGTTCCCAATATTCCAGGAGATGCAACCTCATTGTCTTCTTTTGATGATGATGATTTTGCCGATGAATTTGATGAAATAGATGATGGAACACCGCCCCCTCCTGATGAACAATCTCAGCAACCTGGTTTCAATAACTTTGATGGCAATGCCGGTGCTTCCTCCTCATCATCTTCTCGCAGAGCTGAACAACCTGATATTACTGGCTTCGATAGCAATATGGATGATATTATGGAGTTATTGCTCAGAGGTGATCCAGATTGTCTTACAGTTTCACTTCTGGGTATGGAAGGCATTGGTAAGACAAAGCTTGCTAAGTCTATTTATGAAAATCCTGCTATTAGAGATCATTTTCCTCATCGTGCTTGGGTCAGTTGGGTGCGTGACTCTAATATCAATCGCCTTATGGAACAAATAGTAGGGCCTCAGTATTTAAACATTAGACTTGTGAATGGGGATTGGGATGATTATTTATGCAGGTTGAGGCGGATGCTGAATGATTACTTGATGGATAAGAGGTATCTCATTGTTATTGATGGGTTATCCTCTAAGGTCTTATGGAATCAACTTGGAGCTGCATTTGATGGCCTATCAAATGGGACTAGAATAATTTTCATTTCTTCCAAATTAGGGGTAACTCCAGAAAGCAGTGAGAGAAACTTCACTTACAGGTTGCAATTGTGGAGTGATGATGACAGCTGGGCATTGTTTGTTCGTTCTCTGAATGTGAACATCCCCTTAGAGCTGCTAGAACTGAAAAAGAAGGCAATTTTGAGAATTTGTGGGGGGTTACCAAAGGCAATTGTGAAACTTGCAGAACTTCTGGCAAGGGAAAATACATTTGCAGAGGACTGGTCAAGGGTGATTGAGAAATTCAATAGAGATGAAGGACCTTGGTCAGGAACCTTGCAGGAGATCAACAAAAATTTGCCATTGTATTTGAGGAGATGTCTCTTTTATTTTCGATTATTCCCTGAGCACTACGAGATTCCCGTGAGAAGATTGATTGGATTATGGGTTGCAGAGGGTTTTGGGCACCAAAGCAATGATAAAGAGTCTCCAGAACGTGTCTCAGAGAAATGTTTGATAGAGTTAGCTAACTGGAGCACAATTCAAGTTACAAAGAAAAAACTAAATGGAAAATTTAGGACATGTCGCTTGCCTGATGCTCTGCGAGTGCACTGGCTATTAAAAACCAAGGAGGCTAAATTTCTGCAAGATAATGGCCATATTGGTGGCAATTTGTCCACCAGCAGTGGTACAATATATCGACTTGTTGACCATCTTGACCGTAGGCATGCCAGCTTTGATCATATCCACGGAGACAATGCTACTCCCTCATCTCTGTACTCCTGTTATAAAGATACTGTATCATTTCTATCCTTTGATGGTCAAGAAGGAAGCAGACCTGGAGAAGATGTAGGGAATTTTCTTCAACGATGCATCTTAAGCAAGTGTTTCAGTTCTCTATGGGTGCTAGATCTTGAACATGTGTACAAGCCAAAATTGCCCAAGGCAGTAGGCCAGTTAGCTCGATTGAAGTACCTTGGCTTGAGGTCAACATACCTGGAAATGCTTCCTGTGTTTATTAACAAATTGCCAAAGCTTCAAACGCTGGATTTGAAGCATACTCACATCAATGCTCTCCCCAGTTCCATATGGATGATGCAGGAATTGCGACACTTATTCCTTGATGAGAGTTCCTGCTGCACATTTGTGTCTCAACCAAAAGGCAGCTGCTTAGTGGATCTCCAAACACTTTGGGGTGCATTTGTAAATGAGGATAGCCCAGTGAAAGATGGCCTGGACACATTTCTGAACGTCACAAAATTGGGTTTGACATGCAAGATATCAGAGCCATCTCATAATGAGGCAATGTCCTCTCAACTTGATGCTGTAGCAAATTGGGTTCTAAAGCTAAATCATCTGCAATCTTTGAAGTTGAAATCATTTAATGAATCAGGTCAGCCATCGGATCTACACTTAGAGTCATTAGCAGATTACATGGATCTGTCCAGTATACATTTGGTTGGAAATCTGAGGACTCAGAGTCTTGTGTCAGAGTTCCCACAAAACCTCATTGAGCTCACTTTGTCAGCATCTGGACTAGTGGAAGATCCAATGCAATCATTGGGCAGGCTTCCCAACCTCAGAAACGTGAGGTTATTCTCTGGGGCCTACGCCGGAAAGAAAATGGTTTGCACTTTTGGAGGATTTCCTAAGCTTCAAGTCCTCAAAGTCTGGGAGCTAGAGCAACTAGAGGAATGGAATGTAGAGGAAGGGGCACTGCCTAGTCTGAAATGCCTGGAAATCAGATCCTGTAGAAATTTGGGGATGGTTCCTGATGGATTGCAGTATGTCAAGACTCTATGCAAATTAAAATTAGCAAATATGCCGGTGTTGTCAGCAAGGATTAAGGATAATCAAGGTGAGGATTGGGATAAAGTTGCTCATGTACTCCATGTGTACACAGAAAGCTGATTATGCTGAGGAGTAAACCCATTACCGTAAGTATGCACTCTTCTTCTATGACCTTTCAATACAGCTCTTTTCTTTTTTGGCTAACAGTCATTAACTTCCTCATTAATAAATAACTCACTGCAATTATTTGTTTTGATTGTGAAGGAATTTGTTCCAGGATTCATAATTCATACTTAATTGCTGGTGGTATTTTGATGCACCTGGAGATCTTCTATTGGCTTCTTTTTGTGTACTTGTGCAAATAGGAAATATGTGCTGAATAATCTTATCGTTTATATAATACTAACAGGGGCATATGGGATGGTGAAAGTTGGTTGCTAAGGTAGCTTTGGATGAAAATTTAGAAGGTGTGTTTTGATCTTTCCTCTAAAGTGGCATCAATGCTTCTCATTTCAGCTGTTTTGATTAGCTGCAGCCTATGTATTAGTCCTGTAATTTGATGAAATTATTGTTGCTGCTGCTTCTGCTGATTCTGTGATGATCATCATCATTTTCAATATTCTTGTCATTTCATTTTGATTGCTTGTCGATGTTACTTTTATTAGTGTCGTCCTAACTTTCCCTGAATAGAACGTCACTTCTTAGCAATGCCTTTGATGCTTAATTTTGCGTTGCCCATATTACATCAGAATCAATAACAAAAGAAAGGGTACTAAGCGCGCAAGGCTCCCTCCCTGTTTTGCAGGAGTCAGGAGAGGCTCCAGTGTGAATAAATTTCATATTTGCTCTTGAATTTTTCATCCAAATAAGCCCATTTTGAGTTACATTCAGACCTTTTCAGTTAATTTTGACCCACCCATAATCTTATAGGTTTTTGGCAAAACACTGCAGTAGAAAGCAATAAAAAATTGAGAAAAAATAAGCTCAAAAATCAAATTAAATCTTCACAACAATCTAAAATGCAATTAAATTTGTTGGGTGATTGCTAAAAAGCTTTTATTATGTTTAGGATTATCATATCAATCGTCATTCTTGATAATAAGTGACTCTATTGTAATTCCTTGATGAGATTAATAGTTTGCCTTGATGTTGAATTGGGAAGTCTTTTTTTCATCTAAATTTTTATCCTAAAGAAAAGGCAAATAGATTAGGGATGATAATGTGTTGGTTATTGATTCGATTAAATTCTAATAAGATGGATTTAGATAATGTATAATTGACTTTGAAACGGATTCGGGTTTGAAGAATAATAATCATAATTAGTTCAGATTTTACATGTTGGGTATTCGTTACTCGAACTCGTTCATATAAATACTTAATTAAATATAAAATATATATATTTTTCATATAACATTTATAAATTTTTATATATTTTATTTTATATAAAATGAAATTTAAATTTTTTAGGAAATTATTAAATTTTTAAAATATAAATTATTTGTCAATAATTTTTTATTTAGATTATTAATTAAAATATATAAAATTAAACAAGTTTAAGTTTTTTCAGGTAATAATAATTGGGTTTGGGATGGATTTGGATAGCTAGTAATATATTTTAATTGAGTTTGTGACGATTTCAGTTTTGAGAATACTAATCGGGTTCGAGTTCGAATAGGGTAATTTTTGTAAGTACTCTACCCGTTTCCATCCCTAAAACAACTTATTTAAATCCTTTAAGTTATGCCAAATAATCATATAAGTCCTTAAAATGTTTCGAAATCCAATTAAACCCTTTAAATTTTATAAAAAAAAAATTTAAATAAGTCTTTTAATTTTTTTTAAAATAGATCAAATAAGTTTTTGGGATAAATAAGCATTTTAATTTTTAAAAATAAACAAAAAGACTGAATCATAGCTTATCTTGTACATGAAGTTTTTATTAGTAATTTTGCGTATTTGATTTGTAACATCCCGATTGATATCTGCTGCATTATAGAACATATTGATAAGTTATTTTTTGTCGAATGATTTAAGAAATTTCTTTATGAGTTTAACAAAAAATAACTAATCAATTTACTCTAAGATGCAGCAAATACTTACCAACGTGTTGCATTAGAATTGCTGATAAAAACCTCATAAACTAGAAAAACTTTATGCACAGTTTTGACTGGATTTATATCAGAAACAAATCATTATTTAATCTTTTCTATATATATTTAAAAGTTAAAGGCC
This sequence comes from Hevea brasiliensis, assembly GCF_030052815.1. NCBI lineage: Eukaryota > Viridiplantae > Streptophyta > Magnoliopsida > Malpighiales > Euphorbiaceae > Hevea > Hevea brasiliensis. The sequence goes on from NC_079498.1 coordinate 9,348,599, forward strand.
CTATTTATTTCAAAAATAATAAAATAATTTATTTTATTTTTTTCAAAATTTAAAAAACTTATTTAAATCTTAAAATATTTTAAAAACTTATGTAACTATTAGCACTTAAACCTTTTGAAAAATAAAATAAAATCTAAACATTAGCAAATTTCTGATAAAAAGAAATGATCCAACCATAATCCAATTTTGTTAAACAATCCAACAATAACCATGAGTAATCTCAACATCAATCTAAAATAATAAATTCTTAGTAAATATTCACATTAATTATGTTCCCTTTATTTTAAAACTTTCAATCAGATGAATAAAATGCTATAATGTGGTGATTAATAAATTTCTGATAAAGGAAACGAAATTCCTTGGGGGGCAAATATGAAATTTATTCCAACTTTATTTCCATATATTCATTAATATATGGTTTTCATTGTTGTTATTAAATTCATTATTTTTTAGGACATTTTATGACTGGCTGGACTATGAAAACAATTATGTGCTTACAATTATACAGCATATATGAATAGTAAACAGTGAAGTTCTTCTGTGTCTATCAAAAAAATGATAAAAAACATTTTATCTTGTTTAAATGGCTTGCTAAATATTCAGTTATGGCTGCAAGCTAAAAATGGACAAGGAAAACTATGGCCATGTGTGGGTTCAAAATTGGAGAAAAAAATCCAATAACTCTGGGCTAAATAAGTTTAAAATTAAAATTTGAGTGAAATAAATTTCTGTATTTTATTATTATTTTTCTCTATTTTTTAATAATAAAATATTAAAATAATAATTTTATTTTAATTAAAATAATAAATAATTTTTAATATTAAAATTAAAAAAATATTTTATTAAATGAAAACTTATTTAACAAAGTTTATGTAGCCAAAATTTAATTTTAAATTTATTTAAAAATAAAAGTAATAGCAGCCATATTACTTTATAATCCCAATTATCAACAAAATTTTTTCTACCCTTTTAACCTTCAAACCAAAGCTGTCCTGTAACATCCTGATAAAAGTTTTGTAGTCAAATTCTTCTTCAATGATTGAAAGTTTTCTTCAAAATTCAAGAATTACAATCTGCAATTTGCAATCATCAATCATTACTTGCAAGCTATGAAGGATTGTAAAGTGCATGCATAAGAATAAAAGCCATTAGAGATATATCCAAACCATTTTTGTAATACATTTGATCTTATCATAAATAATTCTTAAAGCTTAAAGAGCCTGATGGAAAAAGAAAAGAGATGGATGAAGAGTAAAGTGTTGGCCATTCTTTGGGTTTCAAGGTTCCAAAATCAACTTTAGCTTGGAACAAATAGAACATAGTAATTGGTAAGCTTCCTTGGTGGGGTAGTGTTAAAATCTAACAAAATTAAAAGCAAATGAAGAATTAGATTGCTTGAAGACTTTAATTTAATTGTAAAAAATAAATTTAATTTATGCTATTTTTTTTGTGAAAAACATTTTTTAAAAAATATTTTTCATATTTTTTATTATTTAAAAGCAAAATATAAAAACACTATAGAGAAATTATTTTTTTAATCATGGAAAAAAAATACTCTTTTAAGTTTGAAAAAATGATTTCAAGATTAAAAAGTCATTATTCCCAATGCCTAATTTATTTATTTTTTTGGTTGTGTTTAAATCATTGAATTAGTGATCAATTAGTATCTTTAATTGTTTTTTGTTGGTTTCCTTTTTACTCTAGTTTTTTAAAATGAATTTAATTACTTTTAATTAATTTTTAATGTTACATTAAACAATAAAAATAATTTATTTTTCAAATACAAAATATTTTTACATAAAACATCAAATCAAGAAAATCATGAAAAACATTTTGCCTCTTGGTAATGTTCTATTAATTCTTTGGTACTACTTTTAAAGGATAACTTTAAAATTACATCATCTATAATTTGAATGTTACATGTTCTCATTAAAGCAGCACGCTTGTAACCATACATAGCTATTTTAAACCTAATTTATCTCTTCATTTGCAAAACCAATGAATTGCAATCATTTTACCTTTTCAATCAAATATAAAGTGTAAAATTTAGAAAGTTTTTGGCATGGGTTATTTTTAAATATAATTTTTAATTTATAAATTAATTTTTTTATAAAAAATATATAAATATTTAAATTTGATCCTGTTAAATGAATTATTTATATTTAACTATTGAATTAAATTATATTAGATAAATTTAAAATAAATAATTAATTATTTAATAAAATTACTTAAAATTAATTTTAAATGATTTAAGTATTTAATTAAAAAGTATTTAAAAAGAATTCAATTTATTAAATGTTAAATTATTAAAATATTTATAAAAATTATTAGAGTAATATAATCTTAGTTAAATAATAGTGTTAAAGTAAATAAATAAGTTATAAGTAAAAATTTCTTATATATAACTTTTAGCTTAATTTAAATATTTTTTTTAATTTATAAGATAAATTAAAAATTAATTTATTTATAATTTTATACTTATAAACCGTTTCAATTAATTTATAAATTAAATTAAACGTCCACTTATAAAGCTGTACAGATAAATATTATTTATTTAAAAATGAGAAATTAAAATATTTTATTTAAAAAAATATTAAAATAAAATAAATGAATTAAAAATATATATTTTCAAATTAAGTGAATATTCAATTTTTTTGAAAGGATAAAAGAGTATATTTAATCAAAATTTATGGGTGTTTTTGTAATTTAATCTTAGGGGTATCACGTTTCCATCCATGATAGGTGTAAAAGGCCAGTTAGTCAGACTGTCACCTGACACCGGTTTACCAGGTAGATTTCCTTTAAGCATTATCTTATTCGCATCTAACCTTCCACTTCTTAGCCAGTTGCCCGTCAAAGATAAAATGAACTAATTTATCAAAATATGAAACTAATTAAAGTTAACAGCTTTAATTCGTGTCTCTCTTTTCAAGCCTCTCTCTCCATTGTCAGGGTTCCTAAGAATCTTATTCTTTAGTGACCCTCTCTTTCTTTCAATCAAAGGTTAGAGCTTGACGTCTAATTTTCTTGGCATTTCTTCTTTCATTCTTTCTTTAATATTTATTTATTTTTTTGTTGGGTTTTGCTTGTTTAATTTTTATTTATTTCATTGATTTATCTGACTAGAAGTCTGGTAAAGATTTTAGCATCTTCCTTTGTGGGTATGTTACTAATACTGAGACTCACACTTTTATACAGATGATGACATGTGTGTATGTTTTTCTTTGTTGAAATGGTGGTTGCTTTCATTCTGATTTTGCTAATTTGTTGAAGTATTTGCAGGTGTTCTTCTAATTGACATAGTGTAATTCTCTGCAAATGTAGTGGATTTTAGGTTTTGTGTTGGTTTACTTGTTTATATTTTTTTCTGTATAATTATGTTGGTAAATATTTTGATATGTCTATAGCTAAACAGTTTAGATTTGGAAATTAATTTTCAGGATAATTTTCTATTTGAAAGAATATCATAGATATACATATCTAATCTAAGGCTAATTACATAAGCATGTTAAGAGATTCTACAGGTATTTGTTTATTGATTGTTGAATACTCCGAATATTGAAGTCAACAACACAGCCTCGAAAAGCTTAATTCAGAAATTTAGTAATTTTGAGATTTTCACTTCTTTGTCAATTGTTTAACTGAATATTGCAACTGCTTTCTGTTTTTTCTGCCTGTGTTTTGATGGGTGTGAATGAGTAATTTTTAGTTATTGCTATATTTGGCTTTTTATTGGTCAAAGGTTAGGTTGCTGTTTTTGCTTCATTCATAATATGATGGCCTTTAATATCACAGGACAGCTAGGTTTCACAGTTAGCTTGGTACTGTAATACATAACATGATATTATGTTTTCTAGCTAATGAAATCACATTGAGATGGCAAACTGCCATATTGGATTGATATATGATACCTCAAAGAGGTAATCCTTTTTGGATTTAATTATGTATCTCTATTTGGAAGAGAAAAGCTACCTTTGTTTATTAGACTTGTAAGTGTTGTATGAAGCCATAGGGGATGTATTCCTTTTCCTCTATCATTATTTTTATGGTTAACAAATTTTTAGTGCAAATTCCACAGCTGGATAAGGTCTAGCATTTTACTTTTTCATAATCTGCATTTTTACGCCTTTTGTTGTTGTTGTTGTCTTTATTATCATGGCCGTTTGTGTTCTAGGTTGTAAAATGATTTTTACCTTGCCCAGGTTAGATTTCTCAAAAAAGGCTCATTTTGGGTCCTGGAAATGTCTTAAAGAAACCAGAACTTATAAGGAACTTTTTTAAGAGATTGTTTAAATTGATCTGCATTATACGTACTTTCTTTTGGTTGTTCTATGTCTCTGTTGCCATTTGCTTGTTGTTTACTTTGTTTTTCTGGTATCTGGGCTTGATTTGTAAGAACTGTGGCCCTGTGGAGTGTCTTGTCAGTTTTAAACATTGGGAGGATATGAAAGTAGAAGACATGAATTATGTATATGTTGCCTCTTGTTGCTTGCATATTCTTACCGTATGATTATCTGATACATCTATGCCTAACAGGATCATATGGCCAGCCTTGGTGACAAAAGTGAGTGTGAATGGATAGAGAGAATCAAATCAGAGGGGGCTGTTCCACTACTTGAACCAGATAATTGTCAAAACGGTTGGGCTTCCCCACCTGGAGACAAATTCATGGTAAGAGGTCCAGATTACCTGACAACCAACGTTAAAATTCCTGCTGAAGAATGCCTTCTAAAGCCTCTTGGATTTGACTGGATTAAAGGTTCTACCAAGATTGGGGAGATTTTGAAAAATCCAAATAGCCGCATAAGGAAGGTTATTGATGATGAGTTTCCAACTGGTGATAAGCCTTTTGTTTGGGCATTTAATCTACAAGCACCTGGCAAGGATAATTATAGTGTCGTGGCCTATTTTGTTGCAACAGAACCAATTCCAGAGGGATCCTTGATGGACCAGTTGTTGAGAGGGGATGATGGGTTCAGAAATTCAAGGCTCAAACTGATTGCCAACATTGTCAACGGCCCCTGGATTGTAAGAACGGCAGTTGGGGAGCAGGCTGTATGCATAATTGGACGTGCCCTTACCTGTAGATACTGTGTAGCTGAGAATTTTTTTGAAGTAGATGTGGATATTGGATCTTCTGTGGTTGCAAGTGCAATTGTTCATCTTGCATTTGGTTACATCACAATGCTGACTGTCGACTTGGCTTTTCTCATTGAGGGTCAGACTGAGTTGGAGCTTCCAGAACGACTCTTAGGTGCTGTCAGGTTCTCTGAGCTAAACCCTGCTTCTGCTCACTCATTTGAACCATCGTCATATGGAAGTGCTGATAGTTTGCAGTCATCATTTTCAACACTTTTCTGGAAATCTATTGGCCAGGGGTTTTCTCAATTTCTTAATCCAGGTGCTCAAGAGGGTGTTTCTACCACTGGCTTGGCCCATGTTAATGGAACTTCCAATCATGAAGACTGTAGTGATGATACAAAGAAATGGTCAGAATTGTGAAAATTAATTACCTTGGAAATGTTGTGCAAATAAATATTTAAATTTCATTTCATGTTTGGCGCTATAGAAATGGAGCTTATCAAAAGACTTGATGATATGCTCTTGTTTGCAGCTGAAGAACTGCAATGTTAAAAATGAGGGTTCATTGAAGCATGCAGGCTCTTTATCATTATCTCTTTTTGGCATGAAAAATAATAATAAAATTTTCATTTAAGGCTGTTCTTGGTTTTGCTTTTTTACCCTTAATTTTGTTCATTGTAGTATCTTTCTTTCTTTTCTTAGTTCAACAACTAATGGATTATGGAGTCTTTTCTTCAAAGATACTGCAATTTGGCATTCCTTTCATGGTATTACTTCATTCCTTGCATTAATAAATTCAAATTATGGTATCTGCAGATGAATCAGCTCCTACTGGTCGACTGTGCATACATTGCCATAAGAAAAGCTTAATCCTAGATTATGGAGGATGACTCAAGTGGCAAAGCATCCAATGTTCATAGCATCTGCTGCTCTGTTTGATTCATGAGATTTCTTGCAGTTGTGGGCAGACGGTATGGAGTTTATGGCAGTGAAAGAGTAATATATCATTTGTTGGCAGTATAGTAAATTTATTGATTGATAGTTGATTTTTATAAATTTTCTCTGTTTATAATTAATTAATATGTATACGAATAGTTGTAATATATCATTTATAAACTTTGAGTTGATATACTTGATTTGGCTGCTAACTCTGGTTTTTGAGAAGAAGAACTAAGCCTGAATCCCAAATTAGTTGGAATTGGCTGTATGGATCCTTTCAGCTGTATGAGATAAAACTAATATAACTCAGGCCATTGATATGGCTAGTGCTAGACGAGGAATTTTGATACCAGTGCAGGGACCAACTTGGGTTCTGTGTAGAGACTACAAACTTAATATATATTCAGGAAAATTTAGGTAAGTTCCATCAGAAGGAGGCATTTTAGTGAAAATTTGCCATAGTTTCTCTTCATAATGGCTAACAACCTTCTATCAAAATTTCTTTCAATGTGTTTCACTTGTAAATATACACTGAAGAAGTAGTGGTAGAAACTAAATGAGTCCTTAGTTTGCATAATTTAGCAACTGATCAATCAAATTGGTAGTGAAATTTACAATTAGTGCTGTTTTATATTTGGAATCTGTTGTATAATTTAGAAAAAAAAAATTTTTAGAAATCAAGTTGATGAAATGAGAAAAATCACTTTTTCATGGTATTTTTTTTTTTAATTGCAACAAATTGTTTATGTTCTGAAGCACTAAAAATTAATAATAAATATTTTTGTTGTTTATATAAATTTCTTTAATAATTAGACAATAAAAGAAAGGTTATGATTATTTAAAAAAAAATAATTTATATATGAAAAATATTTTTCATGAAAAATATGTATTTTTTTAAATGATAGCATATGTTTATATTATATATTTACAAATGTTTTGACATTTTTCTTAAAAATTGATTTAATTTTCTTTTTAATTAGAAAAATATTTTTCTGAAATTATTTTTTTAGTACTTTAAACACTAAAAGAAAAAAATTATTTTTCTGCAACACAAACAAAGCTCAAAAATAGCAATTTTTTTTTCATATTTAGTGATCGGCAATTAATGTAATGAGGTTTTTTTCATTATTAGAATTGTAGTAACATATTATTTTATTCACTCAGCTTAGCTCCTTCAATTATTAGTGATCATCATTCCATGCCTTAATATTATATTATGACCATTGGCATCTTCCATGGAATATTACTCTATTCTATCTCTTTACTAAAGTGTTACTTTATGTAGGCTACATATGGCTTGCTGTTGGAGATGTATTTAGTGGCCTGGCGGTGGAGTTGGTAGGATTTAGGTTAGGAGTATTCCAGCAGCCCAAATGTGATACTAATGGGCTGTTCTCCAAAACTTGGACTTCATATCCAATCATTTTTGCCATTTTCCTAACCCATTTCATTAAGTATTCTTTCCATGTCAGTAAGCCAGCTTAACAATTGCATGCTCCTCAGCCCCTGAATAAAATTGAAACAATATAGAAAGAATATAACTTCAAATTGATAAAATTTTTTAATAGTGAACATTGCATTGAGTCTGAGACAAGTTAAAAGTTTAGAACAATCTTTCTCTTCTCTGTAAGTCTCTGATCCTTTATTGCTAACTACATCTCTTACAATGGTTTTTCTGTCTCAAAGCATGAAATGAAAGAAAAATGTCAGCCATTCCATGATCCCTCAGTCCTTAATCTCACAAACTTTATTGTGTGTAAGGGACCATATCATAGTCCTAAATAATAATTTTCGTTCCTATATATTGATATTGACATTATGATGCGGATCTTGTGTCTAATAGGACTAAATGACGAAAAAGGATTCATATGAACTTAGCAATCCCAACATTAACATTAAGGCTTAGCTGTTTTGTGTATTGTTATTGACATTAACAAGACAAGGCTGCAGGATATATCCATGACAATGAATTAACTGATTCACGAGGGGAATGGGATCAATTCATCTGACATCAATTATTCCACTGGCCATCAAGGTAAATATGAACTTAGTTAAGGGGTAAAATGAAAAAGGATTGAATGTAAAGGAAAAACATGCATGCTAATGAACATGCCCAGCCCAAATGTCAGGAAATGTTATACCCCTTATTTTCTGGGTTTGCTAAATTCAATTTTGCAAGGTTTTGAATTTGATATTACCTAGATGAATTTCAACAACTGCTAGATCAAAAACTCATTTATTTATGCACAGAATGCTACAGTGTTGTTGAAGAACCAACCTTGAAGAAATAAGACCCAAAAAAAAAAAACGAAAGAAACAGAAAGAATTTAGCAACAATACAAGAAAATCCAACCTATGATACATTTCCTTATGCATGTAATGTTTAGTGCAGTGGACATTTTATTTTACACAATAAGAGCACTATCTAACAAATATCTTCAAGGAACAGGAATAAATAAAGAGAGAAAAAAAAAAGGAGCCTTATAAGATGTAGAAGCCTATGCAAATGATCTAACAATGCCCCAACCCTGTATTGCAAATGGGAAAGTAGAGCTGGAACTAACATATAAGATGATTTTGCCGAGAAAGCATGTCTTTTATATGTGTGTGTGTGTGTGTGCACAAGTTTGCACATTAACGCACATGAGTTTAAGCTCATTCAATATTATCAACTTATTTATCCAGAAAACTCGCACAGGGCAATTATATCTGATATTCATTTATATCATTTTTTTGGAAGTTTGTTTGACCAATATACTAGCTATTTAAAATCAAAACAATGAGATCCAACAGAACAAGGAATCTGAAAGGGAAATAAAAAGAATCTTCAGTACAACAGACAAACCATAGGGGGACGATGATGGCTGCTGAAAACCTCACAAACCACTAATGTCAACAACAACATGCATCCTGCAGGAAGGACTCTTCATGAAGTCAAAAGCATTCTAAGGAATAAGATCATTACCAGATATTAAACAACTTCAACACCTTCAAGTGGTAATGCACTCATCTGCAAGGTTCTACCATTCCCAAGAAATCGCACAGAAGGGAATGAAGGATCCGCAACAGATTCAATATCAAGAAAGTTAAAATTATATGCACCAGACTGCTTCAAACTGAATACAAAAATGACCACAATCCATCCCAGCATTGAGATTGCCCAGAAATTGTTCATCCCATGAATCAAACCCCATGCAGTAGCATACCCAACAATAATTCCTGATAAATGACCAAGAAAACTTGCTTGTGGTACAATTATTGATGTAAAAATTAATGATTCAAAAGGTGCAAAACTTATGGGTAGTGAGAGAAACCCAAAGAGATCCAACTTTGAGGAGGGTTGCTTTACGGAAAGAATTGTCATCCACCCAAAAACAACACAAGAATACCCAACAGCTGTCACTCTTCGAAAGTAATCTACCTTAAATCTTTGTATCAATATATGGTACATTCCCAATACCAACAACCCAGAAAAGACGACTAGCACAAGAGTGTATTGAAGATAATATGCCACACCAAGGCCGATGTGGCCCAACTGTTCTACTACACCAAGACTCCACAATGCACTCATATTGAAAACAAGATGTAGAACACTAATATGTGAAAAAGCTGAAGTAATTATCCTCCAATGGTGCCCTTCAATGGCAGTTTCATAACTTAAGCCCACATGTGAGTACCCAATGTTTTTCTTCTGTATATAAAACCATATGGCACTGCATATCCCTATTATACTACTAGTAGCTGGTTTTTCCAAGATCTCATAAAACAATGGCTTTCCCATCTGTAACAACCCTTTGACCTCTTCCCTACAAAATGCTCAAAATCCTCGTTTTAATTGAAGCTGACTTATCTGAACTCTCAATAAAGAAAATACCATTGCAACTTTTCCACCACAAACGTCTGCATTAGAGCTCCATTCAGCTCAAACAATATGGGTTTTCTTAAAAAACTAGAATTTCATCAGAAAATACATAATCCAACTCATAATGCACCAATTTCACGAGACCCAGATCAAAACAATCCCCCAAAACTGCTAAATTTAAAGCATTAGATCATCTGACTGGGACCAAACTTCGAGAATCAAACCATAAGATCTCTATTTCAGTGAATCAAGATAAATAGCAGGAAGCTTAGGTACTAGAATCGAAACCTTAATGGTATCATGATTTCAGATTCGGATATTGAGTAGGAGAAAGCAAAAACAAAGTGTGGGCAATTAGGGTTTATAGTGATAAAGAATAGAAGGAGCTTAAGGCTTTAAAGAGAAATGGGTTTCTTACCTCGCGCTGCAAATCGATTTGAAGACTGGAGTTCCTTTTGTTAGATTCCTGGCCTTTGTGGGGGTTTCTATCCATAAGAATCGTACATATAGGCGCTCAAATTTATATACACCAGCTAATGACGGAACTACCATTGCCAAATTGTTTCATGGATAAATTATTTTTAATACCTAAATTATGTCATAATTAATACTTTTGTTCTTCTATTTTTAAAACTTAATGGTTTTGCCCCTATAGTATCATTCTGTTAAAATAAAGGCCCTTCCGTCCATATATTCCGTTGAAAGGACCCAAAAATACACTCATCATCCCTAATTTCTCCTCTCATTCCCGTTCATCCATCGTCAATTCTTTCTGGGTTTGTAAATAATAAATTATTTCTTGCAACAATAAACACAGTTCATCCACAAGAGGAGCTCACATGAATCCCTTCATCTTCGAAGCCCATTTCCTCATACCCACTAGAAGAAAGCTTCCTCGCAAACCTATTTCTCCTCTCTTTTAACATATTCACGCAACACCAGACCTAGCTCACCTCCCTTCAGTATCGAGCCTCGCAGCTCTTCCTTAGACTACACATCAACAACCTGGCGTCGCTATCCACACAAACAAGTCGCGGCAGTTTCGAAGAAGGATTAGATTGGTGATATGGTGGACATCTACGGTTAGACCTCCATTGGGTTCCTATAAAGAGGAATTGTTTGTTGGGGTCTGCGATTTTGAACTCATCAGCTATGGCCACAGCAGGGATTATATGTCCACTAGTCCTACTAGCCGCGAACACAGAGAAGGAAAAAGGGATGGAGGGCTATTGGAAGACGAAACAAATGCGTTTGGTTTCTTTTATTGTAATTTTCTGTTTGGTTACTTAGAAAATAGATGGGTTCATGGGTTTTGTGATTTTGTTCTGCCTTTTGTGATTTGTAATCCTTGGTTCATGGGTTCATAGCTTCTAGCATCCCTTAAGTGACTTAAGCGATTCGTGGTTCTTTGGTTCACGGGTTCATGGCTTCTGCTCTAGGTTTTGTTCCTTGATTCTATTTTAGGTTTTCTTTGTGGATTCTAATCTTCTAATTATTAAACAAATGGGTTGATTATAAGCCTGTTTGACATTCAAAAAGTATTATTTTAAATATTATTAAAAAAATAATTAGAAATAATTATTTTATTATTTTTTATCATAATTAATTAAATTTAATTTTTAATTATTTTTTAATATTTTTTAATTAATATATTTAAAAAAAATAATTTTTATTAACAATTTCATTAACTATGTGAAACGAGCTCAATATGAGATTTTGCTTGTATATTAGTTGATTATTAAACACAAAATTAATTATTGGTTGATGAATGATAAAATGAAGGTGTAAGCACTTGACCCTTAGGGTATTTTAATAATTTTTTATACGGTTAACCAAAATTAACTTTGAATTGTATAGATTTAAAATTTAAAGACGAAACTGTTTATGAATTTTAGAAAAAGAGAGAAAAATATTAATAGTGATTAATTTAAGAATTAAAAAATAATTTATTTTTATTTTATCAAGTTGACATAAAGTTCAATTTTCACTGTATCAAACTAAAAGATTTTTTTATTTCTATTCAATTTATTATAAAAATAAAATATAAAATATATAATTATTTATTAAATATATATATCTCACATATTTATATTTTAAATTATAATAAATTAAATATAAATAAAAATTTTTTCAAACAGTGTCTAATCTAACCCACTGTGATTAGCTCTATTTGAAGTTCTACAAGTGAGATACACGTGCATCTCTCACTTATCCCATTATGCTATTCTTTACTTCCTTTGTTGCTTCTGCTGCTTTACTCTTCGTGCTCTCTCTCCCTGATCCATATGCTTCCTCTCTATATGTTTTCTCCTTCTCACCCCTTTATTTCTCTCTCTATATTTTCTCTGTCACCCCTCTTATTCCTCTCTTTCCTTCTAAAATCACAAATTCACAATAATAAAATACCATAATTTAAGAATAAAATTAACAAATTCACATATTAATCAAGTAATAGGCAATATAAGGGGTGCGATTATGGGCCATGACAAGAGGCGGAGGAAATTGTTCATGACATAAGATAAGAAAGGAGTATGGGTTGTGAGTTACAATAGAGACAAAAGGGGAGAGGAGATATAGGTCATGATAAAAGGCAAAGACCTGCAATTCTATTTCATTAAATTAACTCAGCATCAAATCTCTTTAAGTTACCAAAATAAGAGGCCTCATCACTTTGATAATTAGGGTTAAAAGCATAGTCTAGTTCTTCCATCTTGTAGTCATTGAGTAGTGCCATGTTCCTTTATGGCTTTTCACTCAATGAAAAAGTACTTCACTGTTCTTCTCCTTCCTCCTCCGCCTCTTCATAGTAGTCATCATCATCATCAAATTTTGGTTCATAAATCTAAAGTTTTTCCAACATCAAGTTTTACCTCTCTATTCACCAGTGCAATTCTAGTAACCTTCCATAGTATTGTACTTTGTTAGAAAACAAAAAGGGGACTAGACCAAAAAATAGAGATTCATTCTTAGAGCCATGATTTGGCCACATGAGGAAGAATTATAAGAGTAACCATTTATGCTTCAATCTTTACTTCTATCTTCTTATTCATCACCAGAATTCTTGTTTGTACTCATTCAACAAAACCCCCTAACCTTCAAATTTTATGGGTTGTGTTATATACAGTGCTTTTTTCTTGTCAGTAGACAATAGTGCAAGTTTGGAATCTGACTTTAGTTTTTCTTTCTGCAAGTCCTTGATTCAATATGTGATTAAGAACTTCTTGCTATGACTGCAACATGCAAGGAACTCCTTGAGCAACGGGTTTTCCCTGTTGATTCTGGGGATTGGGAAGGAAAGAGAAGGCCTTGTTTCTGAAGTGGCCTCCAAGCGATTTAGAGTATTGTGGAAAGCTTCATTTGGGCTTGATTTAGTGGCTGACAACTAATAATTGATAATTGATTATTATTGATATATTTGGTAAAAAATATGTCTAGCAGTTATTAATATGAAAATGAATAATAAAAGTATAGATCATATTATTTATTTTATTATTGAAATAATGATATAATTTATTATATAATATATATAAAAATTAAAAATATAATTAAAAAAAAAAAAAAAATATATATATATATATAGAAGAATGAACATCATAACTAGTTTAATATTATTTATAATTTTTTTATATTTCTCTATTATTTTTTTATAATTTTAAATAATTTATTAATATAAAAATTAATTTAAAAAGACAAAAATTTTACAAGTAATAAATTTTTAAAGAATAATATAGTCTAAATAATAAATAAAAGAAAATAAACTATTAGCTTATAAGAAAAAGCTCTAAAAATGGAGCTACAAATTGTAGTTGATAAAAAATCTTTCAATCATATAGTTTTGATAGGCTTATCAAATAAACTAATTTAATTATTTGAATGTTTAAAAAATATCAGCTGTATTCAATAGTTGAACTAAACACTCCTTTTATCTTTTATTTTTCAATTGCTAGCGGATAATAAATGTAGCTATTATAGCCATATAAATGAATTGTTAGTCCAAATGTTCAAAAAGCTCAAACTTTGTGAGTTTTATCAATTACAGCCAAAACCCTTTTTTTTTTTTGTCAATTTTAGCATAATTGGAAACTTTTGTGTTAGTTATGGCTTGGGTCTCAATTTGGATAAGTGAATGCTGATGTGATGGTTTACATGGCAACAATATTATTATGATTTTTTTATACATTTTTGCTAAGGTGGCATGTAATTTTCCACTGAGCAAATGTATGGAAAAATTTGTAAATTATATCGAATCGTGAGTTTGGAACATTTGTTACCATGAATCTGTGAGTCTGGAACCTATGGTGAAATTTGATAATTTTAAAGAGAAATAAAAGTTTTTAGGGGCTGTTGTTTGAGTAGGAAATTCTATTTTTGGATTACCATGCTTTAATTAAAATAAATAGTTATAGTATCCAAAAAATTTTGATTTTTCGTGGAAATGATGTTTAAGATGTTGGGAGTATTGTGTTAAATTTCATGAATTTTTGACTTGCGGTTTGTGAAATTTAAATTTATTTCCATAAGTTGTCAGGGAAAGAACAATTTATGAAAATTTCAAAAATCTGAAGGATTTAAAAGATTTCTAGATATCTCATGATATGGAAATAATTTAATGCTTAAATTTTTAATGAGATTACATATGGATGTCTAGAATATTTTATTAAAATTTGAGACTGATCCAACAGCTATAATATTAGATAAAAATTTAGATATACCGAATGCCATGTTAATAATTTGTGCGGAAATATTGGTCAATCACTGAAAATGAATTTATTTTTGGGTTTCTATTTTCACTTAGAATTGGAGATGTGCCACGGGAGTTTTATGTGATTGCAAGATTCCCAATAAGTTGAAAGGAAAATTTTACTGTACAGCCGTACGACCGGCCATATTATATGGTAGTGAGTGTTGGACACTGAAGTATATGTCTAAGATAAGAGTTGCGGAGATGAGAATGTTAAGATGGATGAGTGGCCATACTAGACTAGATAAAGTCCGTAATAAGAGTATTAGAGAAAAGGTAGGAGTGGTACCAATTGAGGATAAGTTGAGAGAAGGGAGATTGAGGTAGTTTAGTCATGTGAAGTGTAGACATATGAAGACTCCAGTTAGACAAGTAGAGCATATTAGGGTAGAGAATAGAAATAAAAGAAGGAGTAGACTTAAACTGACTTGGAGGAGAGTAGCACAATATGACCTAGAAACATTACACATTTCTAAGGATTTAACCCAAAATCGTTTAGAGTGGAGAAAGAGAATCCATATAGCCGACCCCAAATTTTTGGAATAAAGGCTTAGTTGAGTTAAGTAGAGTATTTTGTCCTAGAAATTGTTATACATGATATTTGATATGTGGGAAAACCATGACTTGAAAATGAGATAGAGTGCTTAGAAATTTTAATGAATTTTTGTAAATAGGGTTCTGGAATCGGTGTCAAGAGTTTAGAATAGCTTTGTTTATAAAATTAACTAAATATATAAGGAGCCTGGTTTTATCACCTAGAAGACGATAAATCTACTAGATAACGAAGTAGCTAAACTTAGCTGCAGATTTGGGTTATGTGCATTTGCATATGCATATTCATGTTAAATGTATAGCATTTTAATTAAATTCTATTGTCAGGCTATTTTAATTTTGGGCAATGAAATTTAATTGGAATTTAAATTTCAGTTGATCTAAAAAAAATGTACAATTAATTAAGTGTCCTTATTAACTGTGTGGATTATGATAGGTGAAATATGAATAAATTTTAAAGGAAACTCCATCCGAATTCTTATAGAATTCAAGTACTTAAAGTTGGATGAACTATATTAATTCGAATATAAGAATAAACTAAGGAATTATAGAATTTTTTTTTTTTTGTCAAAGATAAGAACACACGCACCTGGGTTAGTGACAAGACTGAACTACTGTTAAAACCATGACAATTTTAACAAAGTCCTTAATCCTATACAACCCATGCACACACACTCTCACCACACGATGTGAGATCCTGAAGGACCAGCCCCTGGGCACGCCCAACACACTCGTGGACCTCAACCAGGGCCACATCATGGACACTCGCCCTTCCCTTGTTTTCACTCAGGTGGCTTTTTCTTTTTGTCAAAGATAAGACCACACGCACCTGGGTTAGTGATAAGACTGGACCGCTGTTAAAACCATGACAATTTTAACAGAGTTCTTAGTCCTATATAACCCACGCACACGCACTCTCACCACACGATGTGGGATCCCGATCAGCTAAACATCTCCTAATCAGCCCATCTCCACATCTTTTAAATAAAAATGGCTCTTCCCAATCATAATCCTTCACATCAAAAAGAATTTTCTTCTTTTGCTGCCATGTTAGATTAGGTGGAGGGATTCCACACACCAAATAGTTCACAAAATCTGCATACTAAGGGATCTTTGCACTAATAGTTGCCAACAGCTGCTCATTAGGCAAATAATCATCTATTGGAAGCTCTCTCCCCAAATTATCTCCTTGTTCTTGCCTCAATCTGGATAAATGATCTGCTACTACATTTTCTACTCCTTTCTTATCCTTAATTTCCATATCAAACTCTTGAAGGAGTAATACCCACCTTATCAACCTAGGTTTGGCCTCTTTTTTTCTGAAGGAGATACTTGATAGCTGCATGATCTGTGTATACTATTACCTTAGACCCCATAAGATAGGACCTGAATTTATCTACTGCAAATACCACTGCCAAAAATTCTTTCTCTGTAGTAGAGTAATTTATTTTAGCATCATCTAAGGTCTTACTTACATAATAGATTGCATACACTTTCTTATCTTTCCTTTGTCCTAAAACAGCCCCAATGGCATAGTCACTAGCATCACACATCAACTCAAAAGGTAACAAATAATCAGGTGGCTGCATTGTAACACCCCTATGTTCGATAGTGTGTTCTACTGCTCCGGTGACCTGTATCTGTCCGGACAGCTAGAATGCCTAGAACTATATTTAAATATTAGTGAGGAGACATAGAATAATGAAATACAAGAAAAGAAAAGACAAGAAAAACAAAGAAAAAATAATAGCAATGAAATGTAACCAAGTTAAACGAGCCGAGAACCCTAGCAATGAGTGACCGCACCGGGAAGTCACGGCGTGGACCATTGACTAGCCATCGACCGCGGGGAACCCTGAAAAATATTTTTAAGACCTAATGAAGTATAAATATCATTAGAAATATCAAAGAAAAATTAATTAATTAGTACAAAGAACAGTAAGAAATCGAGAAAACGATAAAACTCGGTGTTATCGAAAAATCGAGAATGCAACCCGAACAGGGGCATTGTGGTCATTTGACACCCCGAGTTGTCTTTTGACTTCAATGTCCATTAAAAATAAATGATATTACACTTGGAAAATATCATGAAAAATTAAATTAGTGGTACCTAATGTAAATAGCAAAAATGGGGAGTTAAATGTGGGAAAATGAAACTTTTGAATAAATAAACAATTAAACAACACATAGTGCTCCAATAACTCACCTAAGTGGACCACTACATCCTCATTTTTGGACAGATTGTCATCTTCTTCAACCTTCCCAAAGAGCAGCTGAATTGCTCCCAAGAAGAACTCCATGGACGCATTGTTTACAAGCTTCATGTAAGCTTGATCCAAGCCTCCTTCCTTGCACTTCCCTTCATTAAAAGTTGTCCATACACCTTGGGCAGTAGATTGGCAGCAAGACGACCAAGTTTTGGTGAAGTTTTGAAGAGTTTCCAAAGTGGTAAGTAAGTATTTTTGATGCTTGCTTCATTAATGTTTGTGTGGATGTTATGGGTACTTGGATTGTGGGAAGATTTTTGAGGTTTGATGTTTAATGGAGATGTAAATTTTTGGCAGCCATGGAAGCTCCTTAAGGGCAGTTTATCCTTGTATGTAAATGGTAGATTAAAGTGTTGATGAAGTGTTTATATGTATAGGAATAAATTGGGTGATGTATACTAAGTATATGTTAATGTACACTTGATTTTGGAAGCTTAGAAATTTGTTCAAGGAGAGGTATGAATCGGCAGCTTGAATTGTGAACAAAAAAAATGTTATTTCATAGTTTAGTTTATGGAATTGTATGGTTGAATTATGGTACTTGTTATGGCAGCTTGTGTATATGTATAAGAGTTTGAGTTTGGACATGTAAATGAGCCATATTATGTAGTTAAATTGTGTGTAAATTGGACTTGGTAAATTCTATGCTATAAGGTGCATATTGAGTGTGGTTATAAGCTGCCAAAGTGACCAAAAATGTGTTGTGAAATGTGTTTATGTTATGGTACAAAACAGAAATGGCATGAATGTGTAACTTGGTAAGTGTTAAAGGTGTCCTTTGATGAGTGATGGACAATGTGCAATAGGGCAGTGTGTGTTTTGGCTTAGAACCTTAAGTGTGTGGCTCCAATTGGTATGAGACCAATTGGAGGTGAAACTAGGCACAAAAAGTACCAACTTTCATGAAGAAAGCTTACCAAAATTCTGCTTGGAAGGTAACTTGAAAAATGACCAAATCCGGATTAGTGCATTTAAGGCCTGAAAATTGACCATTTGAGCAGCAGTTAGTGTTTTGGCCATAACTCACTCAAAACAGGTCCAATTGACCTGAAATTTTTACCATGAATAGTTGAGACATATATCTACAAGTCTTATGAAGACACCAAAGCTCAGAAATGACCATAAGCAAGTCAAATAGCTTGCACAAGTTTGGGTCCAAAAACTGGCCGAACCTAAAATGACCTAAAATGACCTAAAGTGACAAATTTTGATGCATTTTGACCAGCAATAGTAAAATGACCATAACTTAGTCTAGTAAACTCAGAATGACCTGAAATTTTGCCCCGTGTGCAATAAGACATAGATATACAAGTTTGTAGTTTTGACCGAAACTCGAAAACCGAGGAAACTAGGTTGTCCGGCTAGGTCAAATTTATATACCGGAATTCGACAAATTGCAATAAAACGCAATATACATGGAAATGAATTTGGTAACATGTACCAATACTACAAGGCTACAAATGTGACATATTGGTAACATTAAAACCTAATTCATCTAGACTGCAGCGAGGGTCAACATCTTAGGTTGACTAAGGAAATGATAGAATTCAATAAATTAAGTATTAAGCCTTATTATTAGAGACGGTTTAAATGAGTACTGAAACACTTCAAATTGTGTATTTCAGTTAGCAAAGACTCAGGGAAGGGGAAGGAAACACTGAGTTAGAGCCAAGAGGCATATATCAGAGGTTTGTGCAAAATAGTTATTTCTTCTGAATTTTTTGATTGAAATAAATTATGATTATTTGTATGTTATTATTTTAAATTGTGTTTGTGCACA
Source organism: Hevea brasiliensis (assembly GCF_030052815.1). Taxonomy (NCBI): domain Eukaryota; kingdom Viridiplantae; phylum Streptophyta; class Magnoliopsida; order Malpighiales; family Euphorbiaceae; genus Hevea; species Hevea brasiliensis. Next base: position 9,367,822 of record NC_079498.1, read on the forward strand.
ATAGTTATTTCTTTTAAATTTTTCAATTGAAATAAATTATGATTATTTGTATGTTATTATTTTAAATTGTGTTTGTGCACAATAGTTTTGATTTCTTATTTCTACTTAAAAATTTATTTGAACATTATAGTTTTAAATTGTGTCTGTGCACAATACTTTTTATATTCACTGCTTTTACCAAAAAATTTATTTGGAGAAATGAGTTATGAATAAGTTTTGATTGTTTTAACCTTGAGAATCTTATTTGGAAATTATTGTGTTGCCTACTTTGCAAATAGAAATTTTAAGATAAAATGTGATTTGGGAATTGTATGAAATATTGTGATTTGGAATTGTTTTGATTCACACTTGGCATGACACTGTTACTATGTTCCTCCTCCATTTATGGGGTGAGTGTGATTATATTCCTCCCTCTTTGACTTATCAGTCTGGGGTGAGTGTGATTATATTCCTCCCTCTTTGACTTGTCAGTCTAAGGTGAGTGTGGATGAGTACTCATTATTTAGCTAACTTCCTCCCTTATTGATTTCGATTATTGGGGTGAGCGTGTCTTGTCGTGGTGTACAACACGGTATGTGTGGAAAAATTGTGTCATGGCCTAAATTGTGTTATTGATTTGCAAAACTGTATTATTCAGTTATTTGATCAAATTGTGTTATTGATGGGCAAAACTGTGTTATTCAGTTATTTGATCAAATTGTGTTATTTATTGGCAAAACTGTATTATTCAGTTATTTGATCAAATGGTGTTATTGATTGGCAAAACTTATTTGATCAAATTGTGTTATTGATTGACAAAACTGTATTATTCAGTTATTTGATCAAATAGTGTTATTGATTGGCAAAACTGTATTATTCAATTATTTAATCAAATTTGTGTTATATGAACTTTGTAAATTGTGAAATGGAATTGTGAATTATTTGATTTGTGACTTGTCAATAAAAGATTTATATATCGCATTTCAAATTGTTATTGTGCACCACTGAGTAAATTTTACTCAGAGATAGCTTTTCATTGCTGTCGCAGGTAGACAGACTAACGGGGCAGCAGACTAGGCTGCTAGTGCTTTAGTGAGAGATCATCGGGTATATTGAGTATACCATATTTTACATTTTGTATTGTAATATATGTTCACTGTATGTATATAATGTTCTTGGTTTTGAGTAGTTGTAAATAAAAATTGTACATTAAAGTTATAAACTAAATTTGTAAATTATTTTGGTTTGTAAATATTGTGATATATTTCTTTTATCTCAGCCTTTGGAAATATTGAAAATTTATTGTGGAATTGAGTTGAGAAACATATTGTGTTGATTAAATATTGGAGTTGAGAATGAGAAATATATTTGAAGTGCTTTTTACAGGTTTTTGAAGAATTGCTTTATTCAAAATACAAATGGCACTCCGCCAAAATTTTTACAGAAATTGTTAATTCTTCAAATGTGTTAGCTGTTTCACTTCAGTTCAAAAATTTTTTTAACACCTGTAAATAGTGCTCACCACTGTAAAAAGAAGTAAGAAAAGTTTTAAAATCCATTGTAGTGTATTTAATGGGTTATCAGTAGACGAAGTTAGTAATTCATTAGGTATACTACGGGATCATGTTATGCCTTACAGAGGGGTAGGGTGTGACATGCATAATAGGAGCAGATATCAAAGTTTCCTTTATCCTGCAAAAAGCATTCATACAATCAGTATCAAAATGAAATTCCACATCTTTACTCAATAAATTAATGAGAGGTTTAGAAATTTTAGAAAAATCCTTGATGAATCTCCTGTAAAATCCGGCATGCCTCAGGAAACTCCTCACTCCTTTCACAGATGTTGGGGGTGGCATTTTCTCAATAATCTCTACCTTTGCTTTGTCCACTTCAATTCCCCTATTTGACACAAGATGTCCCAAAACAATTCCTTCTTGTACCATAAAATGACACTTTTCCCAATTCAAAACTAAATTAAACTCTTCACATCTCTGCAAAACTTTAGACAAATTAGATAAGCATTCATCAAAAGATTTACCATACACAGAAAAATTATCCATGAACACTTCCATAATATCTTCAATGAAATCAGAAAATATGGACCATACACAGAAAAATTATCCATGAACACTTCCATAATATCCTCAATGAAATCAAAAAACATGGACATCATACATCTCTGAAATGTAGCTGGGGCATTACATAATCCAAATGGCATCCTTCGATATGCAAATGTACCATAGGGACATGTGAAGGTGATTTTATTCTGATCATCCGGGTGAATAGGGATTTGAAAGAACCCTGAATAGCCATCCAAATAGCAAAAATAAGATGATGAGCTAATCTCTCCAGCATCTGATCTATAAATGGTAATGGAAATTGGTCCTTTCTAGTTGCATTATTTAACTTCCTATAGTCTGTACACATTCTCCATCCAGTTACAGTCCTAGTAGGTATTAGTTCATCATTTTCATTTTTTACTACTGTGATGCCTCCCTTTTTGGGTACAACATGAACTGGACTTACCCAATTGCTATCAGAAACAGGGTAAATGATAATTGCATTAAGCAATTTTAAGATCTCTTTTTTCACAACCTCTTTCATATTTGGATTCAGTCTTCTTTGTGACTCTCTAGAGGCTTTGTGATCATTCTCCAACAAAATTCTATGCATGCACACAGAAGGATGTATTCCTTTAATATCATCAATGGTATAACCAATTATCCTTTTATGCTTTCTAAGAATTCTTAATAATTTTTCAACTTCACAATCATTCAGTTTAGCACTAACAATCATAGGATATGTAGAATTTTGACCAAGAAAAGCATATCTGAGATTTGTTGGAAGAGGTTTTAACTCTACCTTCGGTGCTTCACTTCTTTCAAGCATTGGTGATGAAGTTGTATCTTGCTTCAAATCTCCAATCTCCTCAACACTAGCCATAGGCAAAGATAAATTTCCTTCCAGAATTTGAGCATATTCTGTAGCTTCTTCAATCTCATCCCCCTTCTTAATGTTGTGAACTAAACAAGCTTCTAAGGGATCTTTAGGATGTTGCTTTTTGAACACTTCTCTGACCACTTCACCTACCACATCAATTCTTAAGCATGAATTTGAATCATCTTTCTTTTTCATTGCTTAGAACAGATTAAATTCGACTTTTTCTTCCCCAACTTCTAATGTAAGCCTTCCATTCTTTACATCAATCACAGCTCCAGCAGTAGCAAGGAAAGGTCTACCAAGAATAATAGGAATGTGTACATCCTCTTCCATTTCCAATACTACAAAGTCCACTGGTATGAAAAATTTTTCAACTTTCAGAGGAACATTCTTAATCACCCCAATTGGAAATTTAATAGACCTATCTGCTAACTGCAGTGAAATAGTGGTAGGCTTCATTTCTCTAATCTTCATTTTCTCATAGATATACAATGGCATTAGACTAACACTGGCTCTAAGATCACATAAAGCCTTATCTATACTGATATCTCCAATGTGACATGGTATGGAAAAACTATCAGGATCTTTCAGTTTGGGTGGAAGCTTATTTTGCAAGATAGCACTGCTTTCTTCTGTAAGAGCTATGGTCTCAAATTCTTCCAACTTCTTCTTGTTAGACAAATTCTCCTTCAAAAATTTAGCATATGAAGGCATTTTTACTAAGGCATCAGTGAAAGGAATAGTCACATGCAAAGACTTCAATACCTCTAAAAACTTTCCAAATTGTTTATCTAACTTTGCTTTCTGGAACCTTTATGGGAACGGTAAAGGTGGCATGTAGGCTTTAGGTGCTACATATTTAGGTTCTGCCTCTTCACTCTTTCTCTCTTTACTTCCTTTTTCTTCCACTGAACTCTCTTTCTCAATTTCTTCTCTAACCTCAACTTCAGCTTTTTCATCTCCTTCTCTATTTTTCTCTTCTTTAACTTTCTCTTCAATCTTTTTATCTCCACTCTCCAATATTTTTCCACTTCTTAATTTAATAACCTTGCAATGCTCTCTTGAATTTTTAGGTTGGCTAGGAAGCTTCCCAAATGCTTTACTATTTGAAGAGCTAGGTTGTTGAGCTATTTGATTCTCCATCATCTTGTTGTGTGTTGCCATTTGATCCACTTTAGATGCCAATTGAGAAATCATTTCTTGTTGACTTTGATGGCTTACTAATAGAGTCTCAATCATGTCTTCCAATCTAGCTGTCTTGTCTGGTTGTGCTTGTTAAGGTGGAGGTTATTGTGGTTATGGTGGAACAGGTGCATTTTGAGGTTTAGGAATTCATGGAAGAGGACCTCTATTTTGCTGAATATGCTGATGTTGTTGATACCCAGAAGGTTACTAAAAATTTTGGTGTTGTCCTTGTCTACCTCCCCAAGAGAAATTAGGGTGGTTTCTCCATGCTGGATCATAAGTTGCAGAAAATGGGTTACCACTTGGTCTTTGATTGTAGTTCCCCACATAATCCACTTGCTCACTTGAAAAATATTGACTAAATGCAGGAAAATCAGTTGCACAATTGACATTTGCAGCTCCAACATCTATTGAGTTACTCAAACCTCCAACTGAAGAATCTACTTTCATTCTTAGCTTGTCCTATCAAAGCATTAAACTTAGCATTAATCATATTCATGGCATCAAACTCAAACATACCATTTGGTTTCTTGATCTCATTCCTCTCACAACTCCACTAGTCGTTGTTATAAGCAATTTTATCTAGAGCATAAAAGCTTCATCTTCATATTTCTCCATAAGATCACCTCCAAAAGATGTATCAATTGTACTTTTAATAGCTGGTAAAACTCCATTGTAAAAGTGTTGAACAAGCATCCACTTAGGAATCCCATGGTGTGGACATCTCCTTTACAAATCCTTGTACCCCTCCCATGCTTCATACAAGCTCTCATCATCTCTAGGTTTGAAAGAAGTCAGATCATTTCTTAGCTTAGCTGTCTTGCTTGGTGGGAAATATTGAGCTAAAAATGCTTGAGAAAGTTTATCCCATGTTGTGATAGAAGCCGATGGCAAAGAATGTAACCACTCTCTAGCTCAGTCCTTCAAAGAAAAAGGAAATAATCTGAGTCGAATTGCATCATCAGAAACTCCATTTATCTTCAACATATCACTAATCTCAAGAAAGTGTACTAGATGAACATGTGGACTTTCACTTGGACTTCCCTCAAATTGTGATTGTTGTACCATCTGACACAGTGCAGGCTTCAGTTCAAAATTATTAGCTTCTACGCTTGGTTTTGTGATACTTGGCATGAAATCCCCAATGTTAGAATAGGTGTGATCCTTCAGAGAACGGTTGTTATTGTTGTTGGCCATCTCTTCTTGTAGTTGCTTTTGCTCTTGCTCTTGTGCTCTTTTTTGTTGTTGTTGAGCTTTAAATTCAGCTTTTCTCCTCTTAGCTTCTGCTCTTAAAGCTCTTGCTGTCTTTTCTATTTCTCGATCAAATAATAAATTGATTTCTTCACTTTTTGTCCTTCTCATAAAATAAAGTATCTGAAAAACAAAATAAACAAATTCTCAAAGTAAAATGGTAAAAGAAATTAAAAATAATATAAAATGCCCAATTTAACCAAATAAATAATCGTTCAATATCAAACAAAAATCAAATCCCCGGCAGCGGCGCTAAAAACTTGATGCATGTGTCCGCAAGTATACGGGTCGTACCAAGTAATAGAGTGATAAGTCAAGTATCGTTCTCACAAGAATTTGCTGTTTGAATACCAAACTATGAATGAAGTGATTATTTGAGCTAATGATTGATGAATAAATGGTAAATGTAAATGAGCAAAGTAAATTAATGAATCTAATTGGAATGGGTTAAGAGCAAGTAAATAAATTCTAAATCTATATGCAATTGAACTAAATTAGTAATGGGTAATTTAAATCAAAGTCTAATTATGATAAAATTGATTCTAGAGTTAGGGGTTTATGTTTAAATTAATTGGGATTTGTCTTGGGTATTCCAATTTTAAGGGAAAATAGAGTTTGAAGGTGATTGATTCTAAATTCCTTTGATATCTTTTTCAAGTAAACCAAAGTGTGATCTAAAATAACCGAACCTACTTTCGTATGATATTTGATTACTTTAAAACCCATTAAGTTTTGTAACCAATCATTAATTCCTCTTAAAACCCTAGTTTATTTCTAAATCTAGGTAAATTTAAGTTCCAATCATTGATTATCTATCAGTGATATTCACCTTTCGGTCCTTCAATCAAAGATTAACACAATACCCAATGAGTACCAACATTAGGCAAGTAAATCAAGTATACAAGGAAATAATCAAGACTCATATTTATATAAAATATGGAAATAACCAGTCCAAATCCACAAATTAATCTAAAATATATTTCTCAACTCTGAAATCCAGAGAGTTTACTCACTCATGTTGGTATTTACAAGAGAAATTGATGGAAAAGTAAAGAAAAACATGATAAGATGACTAAAAATAGAAACCAGGTAGAGGGACCAAAAACTCTGAGTCATGGAGCTTCTAGAAATGGCTGCAGTATCACCTCTTCTGCAGAACTGATGGTGTCCTCCTCCCTTTTCTTTCTCTGTAATTTTTCTTTCCTTTTTGTTTCTTATTGTTTTTTCCTCTTACTTCTTGTGGAAAAAACTAGAAAATGATGCTTTTATATGGTTCCAAAAGTTGCCCTAAAAATAGATAAGAGCTAAGGAGTGGATAGGAAATGAGGTGTAAAAATATCCATGTCAGTAGAGTTATCCACGTTCTGGGCATTTTGCTTAGGGTACTGCTTACCCTAAGTAGGATCTTCAGCAATTTTTGGCCTCTGCATGCACTATTTGCTTAAGGTTAAGCAGACCCTCAGCAAGTCTCAGCTGGTTTAGGATAAAAGGAGTTTTTCTGCTCATGCTTGACTTTCAGCTTGACCTGAGTTGCACCTTAAGCACTGTCGCTTACCCTAAGCAGGATCTCAAGCAGGACCCTAAGCAAATCTTGGCAGGTTTTGGGATGAAAGCTTGAATGTATTGGATTTAAGGTGTGCTTAACTTGCGGCTTGCCCAGGCTGAAGGTTAAGCAATATGACATACCCTGAGCAACATCATAAGCAAAGTCTCAAGCAAATTTCGGCCAACTAAATCTTCTAAGACTTGATTTCTTGGACTTTGCTACTTGCTTAAGGGACTCCAAATTTCTTCAAATCAATTCCTAATGCACTCATTGGCCCTCAATTTGCTACAAAAACCTATCAAAAATAACAAAATTATAAAAATCAGATATAAAGTAACTAAAGTTAACAAATAAGCTAAAATAAAGCTAAAAATATAAAATATACTAAAATAAAAGGGCAAAATGGATGCAAAACTACCCTAAAATGCCTATATGAAATGAGTGCAACAGTAGTGAGCTACATAATTTAGTTTGGCTCCTTGTTCTTTTTCTTAGAATTGTGATTTCAACTTGTAATAAAAAATTTAGGGTTGTTAGTATAAGTTTTAGGCAATATCAAGTAATTTGATGTAGGATTTCAAATTACCTCCATATTTGGAGCAGGTTATGAAGAAGCATTCCTTTTCCTACCTCTAGTTGATCTTGTACTGGGGGTTGTATTATTATGTGCTTCCTGCTAAGGAAAATAACCAATCAAAAGTTATTGAACTTAGAATACACTATTATAGATCAATACAAATAAAACTAAGGAATTAACCTTAGTTCCAGCGTCAGTGGCTATTTTCTTTCTCGTCCTTCTTTGCCATGCAGTCTCCCTAGTAATGCCAACTTTGCATCCCCTTGCATTGTGCCCAATTTGTTTGCATTTGCCACATTTAATATATCCATCAGTTCTTATGATCTTCTATGGCTTTCTATCTTCATCCTTTCTCCTTATTCTTTTCTTTTTTGGTCTTCTAGCTGCCTTGCTCACAATGGGAGGATTGATCTCATCTATAGCTTCGAATTTTTCCCATTCCTCTTTACTTGGCACAAGGTTTATGATATGGTCATATACTACTAGATATGTCTCTCTAGAGAAATACTTGTGCACATATTTCTCTGGCATTTCTCTATTATTGAATACGCAGGAAATGGCATGTTTACAAGGCAATCCTGTCAAGTCCCAAACTCTGCAATTGCAGATTTGTTTTGCCATGTCAACTTTATTCTGAGTGTTATAGAAATTAACCTCATATCTCTGTCTTCTAGCAGGTGTGCAAAAACAATTCCTGCTTTCAATCTTCCTTATTTCTAGTTCCTTTTGTGCATTTGGACATATTTCACCCCTATAATTCTTCATGGAATTATATATCACATAAAATCTCTTTATCAATCTCCTTCTAATCCATTCCACTATACTCAAAATAGGAAGATCCCTTGCTTCCTTTTTGTAGGAATTGAAGGACTCACTGATTTTATTCTACAAAGCATCAGGTTTTATGTGATTAGAGAAATGTGCCCTTGACCAAGTTTTAGGATCATGATTCATGACCCAATCATAAGCACTTTGGTCCATCTTTTTCAACTCCTTCATATGATATTCCCAAGTCTTCATTGTGGTTGCACAGGTTACATACCATGACTTTTTCTTGTGCTCTAATCCTTTGAATAATACTTTGTAATTGTCATACATATGCTTCACACAGAAAAGATCTTAGCATCAATAGCTTAAAAGCTTTAATTAAACCCTAAAATTCATAAATACACTTTAGGTATTAGTAATGATAAGTGAATATACCTAATTATTATTAATAAAGTATAATGACATATACCTTTTGTTGGTTAGACATGAAAACCCAACTTGTTTCATCTGGATGTCCAAAATCATCAATGAGCAGCTGAATAAACCAAACCTAGGACTCCTTACACTCAATATCAACAATTACAATTGCTATTGGGAACATATTTTCATTCCCATCTCTACCTATTGCACATAATATTTGGCCTCCCATTGATATCTTCAAATGGTAGCCATCAAGGCCTATAGTAGGCCTAATTCCACTGAAATACCCTTGCTTATGTGCTGCAAAACTCACATACATGTATTGAAAGACAGTAATCTCTTTAGGAATTGATCCCTTTTCATTGTCATCAGTACTAGGTGTATAAACACTAGTTGAAACCTTCACCCAACTTCCAGCATTTGTTTTCAATACAGTGAGTGCATAATCCCTCACCTTTCTAAACTGCTCTGTAACATCTCCATCATTAATGGCCTTAGCTTTGTTCTTTGCTCTGTAACATTTAGAAATAGAAATCTTTGGGCTCGATTCCCTTTGGATCTTCTTTTGCATTGCCCTTACATCCCAATTTGGATTTTCTCTAAACTCCTTTAGGTACTTGAAAGCCAAATACTTGGAAATAATAATGTGATTATGAGTCTCCCTAGGACAATTGTGCACTGGCTTGAAAGTTTTAATTTGTAGAGTATCACAATCCCTCAGCTTACTAGCATGCACCCTAAATTCACATTTATTCTTACACATTACTGTAATCTTAAACCTATTATTTTTCACAAACACATAGCTATAACGTCTTCTTATAGCCCATTCCCTTAAAGCTTTCCTAAATACATGCCCATTAGTAAACTTCATACCTTTACACAATTCAGAATCTTTCAACCTAACTTCTTTATTGAAATCACATACTTCATTATCTCTTTCACTGTCTGAATCCATAATGCTATGTAAGTCATCATCCCTTATTGCTCTCTCATTAAATTCCCCAATATCTTCCATATGAAGGTTATCACCAAAGCTTTCAAATTTAGCCCCCATATTTGCCTCATGCTGCCCTATTTTTCTACCACCTAGGTCAGTTGAATTTCCATGCAAAATGTCATTCTCACTGCCCTCATAATCAGCCCACATTTCACTCACATCATTCTCAGATGTATATGCATCCTTAGACAAATCACCTCCTTCAGATTCAACATGGTAATTACTATCATCTTCCTCATCCCCCTTGTCATATTCTCCTTAACAACATCATCTTTTTCAATCTCATTCACCCTTGTCATATTAACCTCTTCTTCAATTATATCACCCCTTGCATCTCCCTATGATTCCCTTGAATCACTAGCATTACCATAGTCCCTAATACTCTGTTCTATCTCAATTTCATTCACTGCACACACCTCATCTTTTTCAATACACAAAGGAGCATCATTTCCCTCATAGTATAAATCAATATAAGGTTCACCCTTGTTGTATTTAAGCATATTATTTACATTTTGATCATCCAATATTTCTTAATATTGTTCATCTGCAGTTAGACCACTAATTCTAAACCATATTCTACATCACTCAGTGTATCCATAGTCATCCTTCCCAAACCCAATCAATTCAAATTAGGATATATAATCTATATCCTAGTTCTTAATAAATGTAATTTCCCCACCCTGGTACTGCATATTAGGTTCATACACCCATTTCCCCCCAAAATGAACCATCAAATTCACATACTCACACATTGTCTTGTCATCATATAAAATCAGCATTAGTCATAATGAATTAATACTAAGCACAACACATCATCTAAAGACATCTAAAGACAGTAAAAAAGACAGTTTTTGCACTATAAATATACCACAAAATACATTTTCATACAATATCATAGTATAACAAAGCATGAATATATGTGCACTATTGAGAAAAAAGACACACTAAACACCTAAACAGCGCATCATGCATAAATAGCATGTAATCAACAAACCACAAATAGCGCATCATGCATACACATAAAAGACACAAACGACATTTGCATCATAGCAACCATCGACTGTAGGACTTGGAAATACTAAGTCATTAACGAGGTAAAAGAGGAATTTTACATTCCTTGCAACTCATGAAAATGGAGGAATCCAATTTCAATCAACAATGAATTTGTCCCAATTTCAATCAAATCTGGCAGCAATGCAATCTTCCAAACCCAAATCCTTCAATTGAAAGTTGTTTGAACAACTAATTCAATCTCTAACCCTCAATCAATTTCACACAACTGAGATTCTTCACTCACAATTTGGGAGAGAATGTTAAGTGAGGAGAATAAACTTTCCACGAATTCCTCTTTGGTTAGATTAAATAAGATCCAATTTCAGTCAACAATGAATTTGTTCCAATTTCAATCAAATCTGGCAGCAATGCAATCTTTCAAACCCAAATCCTTCAATTGAAAGTTGTTTTTACACAACTGAGATTCTTCGCTCACAATTTGGGAGAGAATGTTATGTGAGGAGAATAAACTTTCCTCGAATTCCTCTTTGGTTAGATTAAATAAGATCACCTATTGCGTTTTTTTTAACATGAAAATATTTAAAAAATAATATTAAAATTCTGAAAATTAAATAATATTATTTTAATCCACGTCAACCCCTAAAGACTTTCACATTAGCCATTATTGCCCACATCAATAGCAACTAACGGAAGAGAGACGAAAAAAATGATGCGAAACCACAGGGTACCACTTTGTCACAAAGTGAACCACAGACCTTGAAGTGAAAATGAGGTAAAACCACAAGGTACTTTTTTGTAATTTTCCCTAATATAAATATTTATTTTTTATAATTGTATTAAGTAATAAAATCTTAATTTTTGACTAAATTAGGTCTAAATTAGTCAACTGCTTATAAATGAAGCAAACCTATAAAATTAGTTATAATTGATAAAAATCAAAAAGTTTTTTTTTTATTATTAAAGTTACTCCATGTCATTAACAACATATAAAATAATAATATTTTGTCATATCAAAAACAATATAACAAAAAATTAAAGTTCATACTATATCAGCTGTCACGTCAATAAATTTTTTTTTTTTCGTCATATCAACCGCCACAATAGCACCAAAATAGTCAAAATTACTCAATTGGCCACAATAAAAGCTAAAGTTTTAAATTAGGCCAAAATTGATAGAAATAAGAAGTTTTGGCTATAAGTGACAAAACTCATAAAGTTTGAGCTTTTTTTTTAACCATTTGAATGAATTACTAATATCTCATGGTGTTCCTTCCTTCATAGTGGGACATCGCAAGCTTGATCATGACACTAGAGTGCCTATGGGTGAAGGATCTGGAGCGATTATAATGAATTGTAAAAGCTCACTCGACTTTTTGTATTAGGTTGATTGCTTGATAGAGCTTTCAGTTATATTCGAAAATATGGGAAAACGATAAGGCCCAACTCTTTGTTTCTTGGGAAAATTGTTTAAAGTCCATGCTGTATGAATTTTCTCACTCAAAATTTTATTTCATTTCCTTGGGAATCAAACAGAGCTTTACAGTGTGTTTATTGATATTTAATTTTAGCTTTCTTTTTTTGATTCTGTTTGTTGATACTGACATGAGACTAAAGAAGAAACTAAAATTGTATGATGGAGGGAGAGTGACAAGAAATAGCAGAGGGAGGTGGAGAGAAAAAAAAGAGGGGCATAAAAATTAGAGGGACTACACTTTATTTATGGCCAAATGCAGTAAAAAAAAATTTTTCCAAACTTTACGTGTTTTGTCCATTATAGTCATTTTTTTAGTCAATATTGGCCTAATTTGAAACTTGTGTTAATTGCAAGCTGGTTCTAAATTGGGTAAACTGAACACTGTTGTGGTAGTTGATGTGACAAAAATATTATATTTCATATATTGTTGTTGACATGAAATAAAATTTAGTTTTTTTTTTTTATTGTATTGTTATTGACATGGCAAAAATATTGTTGCATGAGAGGGCAAGAGATTGACAAGATCCTAGATTTAGTGTATTAAAGAGACCTTCTGGTCTGAGTTTAGCTGGATTTATCCATACTAATAAAAGTAATCTTGTTTGTAAAAAAAAAAAAAAAAAAGATCGAGTAGATGAATGATTTCAAGAACCATCAGCTTCCTCTTGCCCGCATCAAGAAGATCATGAAGGCTAATGAAGCTGTTCGCATGATAAGATGAGGATTTTTTTTTTTTCCTTTAATTGAAGTTTAGGCGCAAAATTAAAACAGCCCTTTAAATTGAAGGATGAAAAGTGAAAAATAACTCAAATTTTGAATTCAAACTAATAAAAATAGATAAAATAAAAATAAATTATCTCACTTTTTTAATAAAAAAATATTATACTAATGATATAAATAATTATTTAACCATTATTTCTATACCCGAATCAAAGGCATATAGAATAAATTTCATTCTATGATAATGGTTAGGAGTGTTTGGTTTTGGTTTTAATTTCAGTACAGTTCTACCTAAGAATCACAATCAGAGCTAAACCTTTAATTCTTTGATTTTTAGGAAAATAGTTGGAGCATACTTAAGTTTTGATTCTGGTTCAATTCTAAACAATTTTAGCATGGTTTATGTTTGGTTTTGGTTCTATTTTGATCCTAATTTCATTTCAAATCTTGATTTTTATACTTATAATTACAGTATTCTTGTGTTCATTTTAAAATAATAAAAACAATATTAAATTTCTAACATCAAAACAACAATAAAAATAATAATACTTTAAAAAATAATAATATTAATGTAAAAGATATATTATATATAATAAGAATATTATACCTTCTTCCATATATTTCTTAATTGTATAGTTTTTAACTAAAAGATAAATATATAATTAACAATTAAAAAGTATATTATATGATTAACATGTTATTTAGTCATCTATTTAAGGATTATAAAGTAATTTAATACATTTATGATTAAAATTATTTTAATAAAAGGTAAAAAAATAAAAGATAATATTAAATTATATACACTTATAATTAAAGATAAATTAATTTATATATATATTACAATCTTAATTACATATAAATATATATAATTATATTAAGAAAATAAAAAATATATATATAAATTAGTACTTCAATTTGATTTCAATTTGATACGATTTTTGACGAAAAATTAAATTTAATTAAGTGCGATTCGATTATTATATTAGTGATTCTTTTTTAGTTTTAGTATAGTAATATAATTCTTTGATTTGGTTCAAAACTCTAGAAACTGTGCAGAGCCCTTATCATGGTTTTGCAACTTGAAATTCTCCAAATTCTTCATAATTTTTTTATTGTTTTTTCTACAAAAATTCTTAAGCATACAACTATGGATGGCAATGGGTAAATACTCACAAAAATCACCTTATTTAAATTCAAATCTAATCATTATTTTTAATACTTAATCTTATTTCAAATCTAATTAAAATTTATCTTAAATTATTTAAATTTATCCCAATCTCAATTAGTATTATCCAAATAATATCAAACCAGATTAACTTTATATATTTTAATTAATAACCTATGTAAAATATATTTTTTATTAATAGTTTATATTTTACAAGTTTAATAGTTGTAGGAAATATTTATATTCTATTTATTTAAAATATAATATATATATATATATATATATATTTATAAATATTATTATATATATATTATATTTAATTAAATATTTATATAAATAGGTTTAGTACCGAATATTCAATTTAGTGCAAAATCTAAATTCGTGCAAATTCAATTACATGTTATCCAAAATTCGATCCAATATGATTCAGACAGAACCAACACTACTTCTTGAAAAGGAAAATTTTTTTTAAAATAAAATAAAATCACACCCCAGCCGATGAATCCTGCACAAGAGGAAGCAACTCCCCTGAAGGACCAACACCAACACCACCAGAGCTCTTCTCCTCAACAGAGAAATCCTCTCTAACCCACAAAACAGCATGAACCAAAACCACAGGCAAAGAACCCGCTAACGATACAAGAAGATGAATACCAGCATGGGTAAGGACGAGCTCAACCATAGACGCAACAACTATCACAGAAAGCACCACTCTTTTGTCCAAAATCTTATGAACAATGTTAGAACTTGGTACCGCACGTAACAATAACAGGAACAGAGATCCCACATAGGTCATGATCACCAGTAATATCAGAGATACTTTTCTCTTTGGAATTAGGCTAATAAACAGTATAATCCAAACAAAATGAGTGTAATATAGTGCAAAATGGTTCAGGTTTCTGATGATTCTTAGAATAGCTGCTTCTGGGCTTGAAGGGATTTTGAAGGGACATACCAGTTTGAATTCTGCAAACTTGAAGTCGTTCCAGTTTGTTCCGATTGTTGAAGATATCGGCTCACCGGGATCAACCATCGAGGCAGATCTTGTGGTGGCGCTTGGCCTCTGAATTGCTCCATTGCTAGCCATGTTTCTTGATTAGAGAGAGAGCATCCAAAATTTTGAAAGCATGTGCTCTTGGATAAAGGTTGCCAAGTATGAATTAAATATGAGCCGTGCTTTATGGGCTGCTGTGTGCCTTTATATATATATATATATGGATTTTTAAAATCTAATATGTTAAAATATAAATTCACAAATAATATATAAAATATATTTATATCAAAGTAAAATATGCAAAATAAATGATCAATCAATTGATGAGCTTTAATTAGCTTAGTGTTATTGGATTCATTTTCAAGATTATGAGATCTGGAGTTGAAATTTCAATCAAAACAATTTTAATTAATGAGGATATCTCGGCAAATAAAATTATAGAACAAATATTATTGGTGATTTTATGAAATAAATTTCTAATATATAAAAAAAAATTTGAAGAAAAGTGGAATTATTATAGTCAAGGGAAAAAGGAGTATTGATGGACGACTTTGAAGCAATGGTGAGACTCTTGATTGTTATTTGCGTGTTGAATAACTCTACTTACGTGTTCATTCATTCCAAAAGAACAAGTTGCATATGGAATCTGCCATAAAGCTTGAAAAAAATACTCAAGTTACAAGTCAAAGATGACTAAGAAAGGCTTTCAGACACCAAAACAGTCCAACCAGAAGAAGATAAGAAAAATAAACAACCTAATTATAATTACAGTGAGCAGGGAGAAACAACAACAAAAACTTAATTAGCAGATTGCTCAAATACCAGCAGCTGAGACTAAACATAGACTAGTCATTGGATTATTAATATATTATTTTATTTTAATAGTATAATTTAATATATATTTTCTTATATTTTGATAATCATTTTTTAAAATTTTATTAATGATATATTTTTTATATCAAGTATATATATATATATATATATATATATATATATATATATATATATATATACGCCATGGGATGATTTTTAAATTATATTATTAAAATTTTTATACTTTAAATATGAGAAATATTTTTAAAAATGAATTTTATATTTTATAAATAATTTTTATTAAATAATTAAATATATATCAATATAAGTTTTGTAAAGTAATTCACCATTTTTCTAATTGAAAATTTAA